>NC_057862.1:684591313-684891313 GCF_019393635.1 Dromiciops gliroides
TGTGTGTGTGTGTGTGTATGTGTGTGTATAGTGTATATACATAATATAAATACACATATATATTAATGTTTATGCACCTGCATCTGAATACATATCCATATGCATATACACATATACATACATATATGTGTAGACACACACAAACATATATGTATATGTATATGTATATATATATATGTATGTGTATATATATATGTATGTGTATATATATATATATTTAAGGCAAAATGACAAAGTAACTTTAATCAAACAGTACAGTGAATTATACAATAGGATAAAAACGCATGTGCAAATATACAACTATTCTTCTGCAGGCTTCCATACCACTAATAGGGAAAGACATAATTGAAGAAGACTTATAAGATCAGGAAATGGGAATATAATTGACTCATATAAACAATGAAATGAAAGATCTTTTTGAAAAGTATCTAAGTGGGAGGCAGTGAGGGGGCTCAATGGATAAAGCACTGGCCCTGGACTCAGGAGAATCTGACCTCAGACACTTGATACTTACTAGCTGTGTGACCCTGGGCAAGTCACTTAAACCCTCATTGACCTACAAAATATGAACTAGAATATGAATGATCACCCACAAAGGACATTGCAGGAAGCAAAGTAAATTGCCATTAAAAAAGGAAAGAAAAGCCTAGAAAGGGAAACATTAATGGGGTTAAGAGCAAATAGCAGAAGCAAAAAAGAGGGTAGGAAAGAAGGAGCATTAAAGGATATATTTTTAAGAGCATATAAGAAGGCAAAAGTAATAAAAGAAATAAAAGAATTGATTTTTGAGAAATAGACCTACATGTGAACCCTATGATACTCCCACCTACGGGTGGATCATAGCTGTTGGTGGGGATTGAAATACAGAAAGAGAGGGTTCAACAGAGGGAAAACAGAAAGGGTAGATTTTGTGATGTATGAAAATCAAATCACCAGTAATAATGATGGGAAAATAATTCCCGTTGTCTCAGGAAGAAAAGGGATTACAGTAGAATAGCTATATAAGAAAGGATGAGATTGGAACAGGGAAAAGGGAAGGAAATATTGGAGTATTTGGAAGAACTACTGTGTAGGAAAGCAACATGGGAGAGAATGAGCGATTCTATAATCAAAGGTAGACACCCTATGATGAGTATAATCTTTAGTGATAGGTGGCTTAGAGAGACCATTACCTATTGACAGATCCTAGTTCAAGAGAATGGGAATCAGAGGGACTGAGAGCAAGTGACCAGTCTTTCTTGCACAGGATTCCATTGCCTTCATCAATGTTTCTCTTGCATCTTTCAACATATCAAAATTCCTAGGGTTACTGGGGTCCTAGTCAGAGCCTTGAACAGGCCACCCAATATCAACCTTTCCTGTGCTTTCCAGGGTGTTTGCTGCAGCTATTATATCAGCTCTTTCCCCTGGGGATAATATTGTTTCTATGAGAACAGTAACATCATTCTAAGTGGGCTGATGTGCTCTCAAAATTGCCCTAAACTGGCTAGTAACTGCTGTGGGATCCTCATCAAATTTAGGAATATTTTGTTTCCATGAAATCAAATCATTGGGCAGAAAAGGTGTGTATTGTCTGAGTTTATATATAGCACCTTTTAAACCATGGGTGAGGATCTCTTTAAGGGGAAAATTTTTGATCTTCTCTGTCTCCTCTACAAGTGAATCATTTATCTACTTATTTATTTCTTTGGTTGGCATGGAAGAAATAGAGGGAGAGGGAATAGGAGTTGGGTCATTTGAAATTTCAGTCTGAGAGGCCTTACATTCAATCTCGGGTATGGATTGAGTTAGATTATTGGGCATTTCAGTCCGAGAAGCCTTGCTTTTACACTTGGGCTTAGATTGAGGCAGATCATTGGCTGTTTCAGTCTGAGAGGCCTTGCTTTTAAGTTTGTACTTGGATTGAGTTGGGTCATTTATTGTTTCAGTTTTGGAGACAGACTCCGATTTAAGATGGGGCCTGAATTCTCCTAGTCCTATATCCCCAGTATCATAATCCCTGCTTGCTCTGGCCCAGATTTTCCAATAGAGTGAACATTCAGGTGGACATTGGCATAGGATTCTTTGCAAATGCCTCAATGTTTGGGGATTAAATGACACATGTTTGGGCCATTCTTCCTGTAATGACTTATGCCACATAAAATACAGTTTGATAAGCTTTCCCCTTGTCATGGTTGTATTTGCCATAAGTTTTCCCTTATCCCAACCCAAGAGTAGCTTTCCTAATGGGGAATCCTGGGGAATAATCCTCATTCTAATATCCTCCATGACATGCCAAACTTTCCATACCACATAACAAAGCTCGACAAAACTAAGAATAGGAATAAAAAAACATTCATTAAATTCCAACTGACCAAGTATCAACTTTACTTTTTCCACTTCTCTGATTAGTGAAGCTAAAGTTGGAAAAGGGGTACTTAGGAAGTTTTAAAAATCCACTTGAAAATTTAAAGGGAAAACAGCTGATAGTTAGCAGTACTTTCAAATTTAAAGGGACAGGGGAGGGAAATCTTACCCAAAGGGAAGATCAGAAGATCAAAGGTTCAGCTTTCCTCTTTGTGGTCAGCCAAATTGTGTTGTCTAAAAATCTAAATGTGGGTTCTTATCTGTGCCCCCCCTCCCCAGTCTTGGGGAAAAGCTGGCTAAAATCACTGATAAATTCAGCAAGAGTTTAGGCTTTTTAAGGATTTATTAAAGTTTGTATCTATTTGATATAGCCAGAGAGACAGAAACATTTTCTTTCCTAACGGCCCATGTAAAGACCTGCCACCAAACTGATGCCTCCAATCAAAAAAGCAAGCTCCAGTCCCCTCAGCCCTGCCCTTCCTACTTCCTTTCCTCCTCCCAAAAATGGGAGGTTCATCAAGTTGATTGGTCGAGAGTAGTCTCCTATTGATGTCTCAGTCCATAGCCTCTGAGAAAACATTCTCCTCAGGGTTGGCTGCATGTTTTCTCAATTTAATCAACCTTAACTTTGTTCAACTTCTGAGAACAACACCCTACTCAGCCCAGACAGGTGTGGTCCCGATTTAATCATCACAAGTAGGTACTTAGTCTCTCAGTCTTACCCAATTCAATCAATTCCAAATCAAACTTCAGGTTGGGGCTCCTGGCCTCTGCCAAGTTCCATTATTTTATCACACTATGGGGGAACACTTCTAGCATTATGTACTTTAAGGTTTGGTATTTTTTTAGAGTCTTCTGTGTATTTTTTTTTTTTTTACAGCAGAATGCCCATCATAACTGCCAAACAGTCAGCTGTGCAAAATATTTATAGTTCTTAAGTACAAGTGGGAGATGTGATTTTTTAAAAATAAATATTTAAACAGAAATGTATTGTCCTAAAAAAGGAGCATTTAAACCCGATGGTATAAATTGATATGACTCCTTGGATCCACAGTAACTGATATTTTTCCCAAAACAATAGAATCAATATCCTGAATCAGCCTCAGTTCCACTGTGTGAATAATGGATCACAATAAATGAGTCCCTCTTTCTGAGAGCTTTCCTTGGCTCCTCCACAAACATTATCTGGCCTGGATAAAAAGACAACAGGGATTTCCTGAAGCTCAGTGGTCCAAAATGCTAAGGAGGGTTAAGTATTCTATATGTTATTTATTCACTGGTTCTATTTTTAGTTAGGACATACTTAGATTACATTCTTCAATTCATCATATAGGCCAAGCATGAAAGCTCCATCCATGCCCCTAAGAACATTGTACCAGGCAAGGTTTTGTATTTTTAAGAGAGAACTATGGGGCAGCTAGGTGGCACAGTGGATAGAGCACTGTCCCTGGAGTCAGGAGGACCTGAGTTCAAATCCAGCTTCAGATACTTGACACTTACTAGCTGTGTAACCCTGGGCAAGTTACTTAACCCCAATTGCCTCACTAAAAGAGAGAGAGAGAGAGAGAGAGAGAGAGAGAGAGAGAGAGAGAGAGAGAGAGAGAGAGAGAACTATTAGTGAAAAAAGGAGGTCATGGAGCAATAGCTAGAAAGAATTAACTTAAGCTAATTCAAAATGGGGCAGCTAGGTGGAGCAATGAATAGAGCACAGGGATTAGAATCTGAAAGACTCCTCTATGAATTTACTGGCAAAGTGACCCTGGACAAATCACTTAACCATTTTTCCCTCAGTTCCTCATCTGTAAAATGAGCTGGAGAAGGAAATGACAAACCATTCCAGTATCTTTGCCAAGAAAACTGAAAATCAAGTCACTAAGAGTCATACAGGACTGAACAACAAGCCAATTTTGAAGAGATGACTCAAAATAGGTACTTTAAATGCTTCAATTATATGAGGAATAAAGACATTAAAAATGAACAAATAAATAGAATGCCTATGAATCAAATTATAATAGCCTTGAAGATATAGGGGAGAGGGAATAATGAAGACAATGTAAACAAAACTGAAAAGAAAATGAAAAAATTACATTGCTCACTCTTTTCACTATAATTTGATAGTTCTAGAAATTCTATCAATAAAAAAAAATAAAATAAAGCACACCGCCACTAAAGACTAAATACAATTACCCTTATTGTCCGATGACATGACAATTTACTTAGAAAGTCCTAGGGAATAAGCAAAGATGCTATCTCAGACAATTCATACTTTCAGCAATGTGGTTGGCTATAAAATAAACCATCAACATCAACTACATATTTGTAAAATAATAAGTAATTCTAAGAGAAAACAATAGAAAAGAAATGGCCTTTCCAAATGACTACAAAAAGCATATTTAGGGATCAGTCAAGGAAAGCAGATATTGTGTACATTATTTTCTTGGTTCTGTTTACTTCACATCAGTTCCTGTAATTGTTTCCATGCTTCTCTGTATTTGTCATGTTCATCATTATATATATGTATGGCAGGGGTGGGGAGGGGTTAAGGTCTATGTTTTCTACTTAGTATCTTTCATGTTTTTGTGGATCCTAAGTTTGTCTTTGATTTTATTTTTTTTTATTCTGATTATGATTATATGCTGCTCTCTGTTACTATCTGCAATATTTTATTCATTATTAACCCTTCTTTAATATGAAAAATAGAGCTAAGGTCATTTATTATATTGCAAAGTCTATGAGGCATCCCATGGTATACTTATTTCTCAAGTCAGTTATAATTCTTCTATTAACTTCTTTTCTCTTGATCTGGGCTTAAGTTAGACACTTACTTTTAATTCCTGTTAAATTATGTATTTACATTTTATTTCATCAAATTATTATTTTGGAGACTCCCCAACATTTTCCTACCCCAAAAATTGTTTTTGGATTGCAGAAATTATACACGACTCATTACCTGAATACCATATAAAATATCCAAGGGGTGGGGAGAAAAAATATTAGGGGAATGTGGGAGGGACAACATCTCCCACTTGTCTTTGATAGTCCTAAGTTTATTAAGCATATATACCAATTGCAAAATTTCTGACTTCTGTGCAAAATTCTGCCAATTTCAGAAACAGTGACTCCTCCAAATCAACAGCTTAGATTTTCTCTTTGTTTTTTTGTTTTGTTTTGTTTGATTTGATTTTTTTTTTTTTGGTGAGGCAATTGGGGTTAAGTGACTTGCCCAGGGTCACACAGCTAGTAAGTGTCAAGTGTCTGAGACCGGATTTGAACTCAGGTCCTCCTGACTCCAGGGCCACTGCTCTATCCACTGTGCCACCTATCTGCCCCAATTTGATTTTATTTTTAATATCTTATATTTTCAAGCATGTTATAGACTATTAAAAAACTATCTTCACAATACAGAGAAATACATTGTGGAAGTAATATTATTCCACTAAAAAGATGAAAAAATAAAACTTCAGCAACTTATTTATAATCACAAAGCTAATGTGAGGAGACGATGGGACCAGAAACAAGGATCTCCAACATCTAAGTCCTCTCACATGTCATTTGTGTTTCTGTATCTCCCATATATGAAGTGAAAAGTTAATGCTATTGCTTCTTTTCTCAGCACCATATGAAACATTTATAATAACAGTCAATGTATTAGGACATAGAGCAAAGGGTAAAATACATCCTTTACTCAACATAACACACAAAAAATAATAATTCAGGGACAATCATCAAAGGGTATAGACTTAAATGGAGACTGGATAATGAAATACTAAATAGCAGGTTAATTAAAGAACAAATCATACAAACTTATTAATTATGTAAGATAATTATGACATTACAAAATATACAAGAATAAATGATTTGTAAATAGCAGATCTAAACAGAAAACTTACATCCTGAAAATACATGTAACTTGGTCACCAAAAAACATGGTTACATAAACATAAAAGAATAATTGGAAAAGGAAAATTTTAATGAAAATAATATGCATCAAAATATTTAAAATTCAACAAGTAATCCAAAAAGTGTGTACAAAAAAAGAAATCTCAGAAATTAGTGGAACGATTTATACATTATAAACATAAAAGGCTACAAAGACTAATTGTTTTTTTCCCCTTTTTTATTGCAGATAATCCTTGATAATTAATGTATTCTGTCAATTCTGTATGGCTAGCATACTATTTTGCCTATGAGTTTTTTGTTTTGGGGGGCAGTGGGGCAATAAGGGTTAAGTGACTTGCCCAGGGTCACACAGCTAGTAACTGTCAAGTGTCTGAGGTCCAATTTGAACTCAGGTCCTCCTGAATCCAGGGCCGATGCTGTATCCTCTGCGCCACCCAGCTGCCCCTTGCCTAGGAGATTTTGATGAATATTTTTGTTCTTCAAGATTTGTTGTGATTTTTTTTCTCTTGCATGTTTATTTTATTTTAAAAATATCCTTTCCTCCATCTTACTTTTAGTAATCTCTCTTAAAAGTTTTTTTTAGTTTATTTTTTTTAATTATGTTAATTTTTTCAAGGCAACAACTTTGAATTTTCTTCATCAGTTTTGTGGTGCTTTAATTATAATAATGATTTTATTATCAAATCATACAATTATGTATAATATGTAATTAACAATAATTTTAATCAAAGTCGATAACACTTATGGATAAAATCAGGAGGACTTGTATGTGAATATGGCTTCAAGCATTTATTTTCTGTGTTACTCTAGGCAAGTCACTTATCTTCTGTTTGTCTCAGTTTCTTCATTAGTAAAAGGGGAATAATAATATTTCCCAGGGTTATTATGAGGAACAAATGGGATTATATTTATAAAACACTTTATACAGTGCTTGGCACAGAATATTCACTATACAAATTATTATTGTTATTATTTATAATTCTGACCAATAATTAAGAGTTAAATAACTTACAGAACATCAATTAGAGTTCTTAAATAATCCACTCCCACAAGATGAAATTGTATTGGATAAAACTACCAAGGTTGGAGGAGGGAAGAAAAAGCAATCTACAATACACTACATAAATAATTGTTTAAAAAAAAAATGTGAGAGAGAAATGAAGCCCCAATACCTAAACTCAGAAAGGATAGAACAAAGAAAAGGAATTAGAAAACAATGATATTAATTAATGTTGATTCAAAAATTCTGAGTTAAAAGCAGCAAAAAAAGATTAAGTAATTTAAAAATCATCAAATTAGAGTCATATAAGAAATAAAAGGATAATTCAACTTTTGAGAACAATTTGGCATAATCATATTTAGACAAAAATGTACAGAACAATATTATCAATACATTCAGAAAAAAGTCTTTGATGCTCTATTGTGTGCATTTATGCTAAAACTCTACAAATTATAATAATAAAATAACTTTTTATATTAGAAAAAAATCTATCTAAAAATAAATGTTAGCGTTATATACAATGTAAGAACACTACAAACTTTCACAGTAAATACAGATGGAAAGCAATGTTATTCATTTTTCCTTTCTATTATTTGACAAGGTTTTAGAAATATTAGCAATAAGACTTAAGTCAACAGAAAGAATAAAGACATAAAGACGTACATAAAAAGAAGGCAAAACTTGCCATTTTTGCTGATGACATAATGGCTTACTTATAAAGTAAAAGACTTAACAGTGAAACAAATTGTGTTAATTATTAGCTACACCAAAACTATAGACTACAAAATAAACCCACATAATTCAAGAGAAAAATGTTCCATTTAAAATAACAACAAAATTGTTAAACTATCTGAATCTAGCAAAGCACAACAAATTCTTATATAGTAAAAAAAAATAAATATAGTAAAAAAAATAAAAATATGTAAAGAAATATGGAACTCCATTAACTGGAGAAATATTCAGTATTCATGGGTGGGCTATTATGCCAGTGTAATATGTGACAACTTTCCTAAGCTAAATTTAAAAACTCAGAGCTATTACCGGGGTAGCTAGGTGGCACAGTGGATAAAGCACCGGCCCTGGAGTCAGGAGGACCTGAGTTCAAATCTGGCCTCAGACAGTTGACACTTACTAGCTGTGTGACCTTGGGAAGTCACTTAACCCCAATCGCCTCACTAAAAAACAAAAACCTCAGAGCTGTTACCAATGAAATTGCTAAACATGTATGAATTATATATATAGGTACAAAAAAATCCTAGGGGAAAAAAAAGAAAAATAGGATTTTAGAAGGTAGAACTTTCTGACCTCTAATTATATTTCAAAGCAGTGATCATAACAATCATTCAATATTAATTAGAATGGATGGGAAAGTAGATCCATGGAATAGACCAAAGTAGAATAAGAAAGTATTGATCTCAGTAACTTAATATTTGATAAACTCTAAACTGTGTATTAGTAGGAAAGAATGATGAGAGAAAATAACTAGAAAAGTTTTTTTTTTTTTAAGTACATGGCAGAATGTAGATTTGGCCAAAAAGTATTATATAATAGATGACAAATTTTAAAATGGATATATTATCTGAATCCTTAAAAAAAAATAAAGATGATAGAGGATGTCTAATGCCTTTCAAGGATATGGTTAATGGGTGCATTCTGAACCACACAATGGAAAGAAAGAATTACAAAAGATTAAGTACATAATTTTGATAATATGGAATTGAAAAGTTTTAGCATGAACAAAATTAATAGAAAGATTAAGAAGATAAATGGTAAAGTAAAAAAATGGAATCTTAGAATAAAATAACTGACCAGAATCTAGTATCTAAATTACATAGAAAGCTAATATCATTATATTAGGCCAAGAGACATTTCTCAATAGAAAAATCAGCAAAATATATGAACAAATGGTCCTTAACAAAGGCATATATACTATTAACTATGACAATTGCTCAAAGTTTGGGGCATCTAGGTGGTGCAGTGGAAAAAGCACTAGCCCTGGATTCAGGAGGACCTTAGTTGAAATGTGGCCTCAAACACTTGACACTTACTAGCTGTATGACCCTGGGCAAGTCACTTAACCCTCATTGCCCTGTCCCCCCCCAAAAAAAAAAGTAAAAGAAAATAAAAAGAAAAAAAGATAATTGCTCTATATTACATGCAGTAAGATAAATGCAAATTGAAATAACTGTGAAGTATTACCTTAAACACAGAAAACTAAGAATAATGACAAAATGGAAACAGTCAATCTTGAAGATGTTGTAAAAGTATGAGACCAATAATACACTCTTGGTGGAACTGTAAATTAATCCTAACATTCTGGAAAATGATTTGGAAATATAGGAAGAAAGTAATTTTAAAACCCTTGCCTATTGACATCGAGAATCCCCTGCTGAGCATGTACTCCAAGAGGATAACTGGGGGGAGGGAGTGGAGAAGGAAAAGAATGAAAGGTCCTATATACAATAAAATATAGTAAAATATATCATAGAGGCAAATAAATACAAAGATAATGTTTATTGAATGGATGAGTTTAAAGAAATTATCCCATATATGCTACTGAATCACAATATGCAGTAAAATGATAAACATGATGGAAACAGAAAAGGTAATAAAAATATATGAACCGATGCAAAGTGAATAACCTGAGAGAGGAAAACAATAGACAAACCTACAAAAATGTAATAGCAAGCAAAGCCAGAACAATTTAAATAAAATACAGCAAAAATATAATTACCGAGTGTATCCCCAAAAGAAAAGAATAACAATTATGATGTGCATGATGGTAACTCGTTTCTCTTTATGAAAGTGGCTCATTGTGAATGAGAAAGATTGCATGTGTAAGACTCTATACATTGGTTAGTTTTTCTGACTTTTACTTCCTTTTTATTATTTATTTTAAGGAACTACTCTCTGAGATATGGCAGGCTTAGAGAAATAATGAGAAATGTGATTATGGGCAAGGAGATTTAACTTGCTGAGCTTCAGTTTCCTTATCTTGAAAATGTGAAGGTCAAATATGATGTTTTTCATATAAGACCTTCCATCTCTAAAGCCGAAATTCGAAGAACCTATCAGAAATAGGAATCTATCTATCTATCTATCTATCTATCTATCTATCTATCTATCTATCTATCTATCTATCTGTCTGTCTGTCTGTCTGTCTGTCTGTCTGTCTGTCTGTCTATCTATCTATCTATCTATCTATCTATCTATCTATTGTCCGTCTATCAGTTCTCTATGTATTGACTATATCTGTATATCTATTTATGTTTGTAAGAATGTATGATTATGTATCTATCATCCATCTATCTGCCTGAATGCTGCGTGTCTATTATCTGTTAATTACTATCTTACTATGAATCTATGTATGTATTTAGGAATGTATATATTTATCATCTATCCATCCATCCCTCTATCTTTAATTTATCATTTTTGTACATAGATATACACATTTCTTAAATAATATTGCTTCTTAATTATTAATATTCTTTACCTCCACTAATGTCCCACACTAATATCTCAATATGGCTATCTTTGAGTATATATAGCATAAGGACCTGTAATCCCTTAATTTCTTTGTATAGGATGGAAATCTTTTCCTACCATTTTCTTTATAAAGATTCTGTGAAGCAATGTAAGCACAGTTCTTCCCATTTTACAGATGATGAAACTGGGATTCAGAGTATTCAAATGATTTGTCCCAAATAATATGGCTGGTAAGTTTCTGAGGCAGGATTCAAACCTGGCTTTTCCCTGATTCCATGTGCAGAACTCCTTCCTTCACAACACGCTGCCTTGAAAAGAATAGAGTGAATACATCAGAAGTTCTGGTGACCCAGTATTTTAAGTTGGAATGCCTTAGCATGATAATATGCCGGCCCCTCTGGAGATTATTGATGGTCTGAATCTAGAGCTAGCATGGCAACTTCCCAGGTTGTTTACTGATCTCCAGTGAAGGCATCTCCATTTTCTTCATCAGTGGCTTTTCCCTGTAATGAATTCAAAGAATTCTTTCACATTTCTGTAATCACATCACCATGTGTCACTGTTCATTCCCTGTCAGCTTAAACTCACTCCCTCATCTAACTTTCATGACATTTGTTGATTTAGAAAAGCCTTGTATCTCTCACCAGTTCAAGAACTTGTAATGATATCTTTTAAAAAAGTGAAAACATTCATGGAAAGATACCTTGGCAAATGGCAAAATCTCTTCAGAATTTATTTCCGCTGAGTATTTCAAGCACAGATAGCATTTAAAACAGTGCCTTTGACATTACAGAAAGCCCTTTATGATAGATGAACCTTTCAAGAAATGCATCTGTTATAACATTTCATATTCTGAATAAGACCATGCTTTGTAGATTAATTCAGTGAGGTAACAATGACAGAGGACAGGATGGCAATGTGGAATATTGAGAACCACATTATATTTGAAGACAGGGGTGAAGGTTTGAACCCTAGCTCTCCCACTTACAGTATGACTGTGGGCAATTCATTTCCTCTCCTTCAGAATCAATTTGCACTTCCTTGAAATGGGAATTGGACTAGATAGCCTGTCAGATCCCTTCTAGGTTTAGACTTAAGATTTTATAAATCCATGGAATCTTGTACCTTTTTGGTTGGTAAGTTTAAATATAGTGGTATTGCCAGATGAGGTTCATTTCAACATCATAGCAAAAGGTGTTTTTGTTTGTTTGTTTGTTTGTTTGTTTTTTGGGGGGAGGGCAAATAGTCAGTTGGTCAAATACGCAGGATAATAAAAGAATAGTATTTCTGCAACTGGAGAAATTATGGAATTTGTTGGAGATTGGGAAAGCAGAAAAGACTATATATAGGTAAAGTTTATTAGAAGCAGTGAGAGGACCAATTTAGTTGATGAAAGTACCATTGCAATTTTACAAAGGAGGAAACTCGATCTCAGAGATATTTGACAATTTGACCATAATATTAGCAATAGCTAATATTTATATAAGAGGGGCAGCTAGGTAGTGAGTGCAGTGGATAAAGCACCAGCCCTGGAGTCAGGATTACCTGAGTTCAAATCTGGCCTCAAACACTTGACACTTACTAGCTGTGTGACCCTAGGGAAGTCACTTAACCCTAATTGCCTCACCCAATTTTTTTTTAATATTTATATAAGAGAAGATGGGTGGCACAGTGGAAAGAGTGCCTGTCCTGGAGTCAGAACATCTCATTTTCCTGAGTTTAAATCTGGCCTCAGGTGATTACCACATGTGTGACTCTAGTTAAGTCACTTAAACCTGTTTGCTTCAAGGTTTCTCATCTATAAAATGAGCTAGATAAGGAAATGGCAAACCACTTTAGTGTTTTTTCCAAGAAAACCCCAAATGGTGTCATGAAGAGTCTGCAACTACTGAACAACAAAAACAAAATCAAGAATATTTATGTAACACTTTAATATTTTCCAAACATTGGGGCAGCTAGATGGCAAAGTGGATAGAGCACCAGCCCTAGAGTCAGGAGTACCTGAGTTCAAATCCAGCCTCAGACACTTAACACTTACTAGTTGTGTGACCCTGGGCAACTCACTTAACCCCAATTGCCTCACTAATATATATATATATATATATATATATATAACATTTTTGATATATTACCACATCTGATTTTGACAATAGCTCCATGAGATTAGCACTATTATTAAACATATCTTACATATGAGGAAATTGAGGCTGACAAAGGCTAAGTGAACTGTTCAGGGTTATGGAGTTAGACAGTGTGTGAAGCAGTACCTGAAGTATGTATTCTTACAACCAGGTCCAGTGCTCTATACATCACACCACCATTTACAAATGATGGTCTTCAGGCATTAAATTCAGGGCTTTCCCCCTTATACCACAGCATCTTAATTCCACTTCTTGCTTTATCTCATAAAGAGCCGTGATATTTCTGTCAGTTAACTTCATTATTAGTCAAGGTACTAGGACAAACGCATATACATACATACACACATACATATATACATATGTACAGAAATTGATCCATACACACATACATATATGTACATGTGTATATGTATATGCATAGGAATGTGTCTACAAATGTCTACAGACTACATATTGTGTGTATATTGCGTGTACATATAGTGTGCCTCTGTACGTATATACATTATCTATACATTACACATTACATATATGTACATTGCATGCATATTGTGCCCAACTCTCTGTGATGTCATTTGGGATTTTCTTAGCAAAGATACTGGAGCAGTTTGCCCTTTCCTTCACCAGCTCCTTTTGTCAATGAGGAAACTTATGTAAAAAGATGTAAAGGATTTAACCATGGTCACAGCTAGGAAGTTTGTGAGGCCAGATTTGGACTCAGGAAGAAAAGGCTTCTGACTCCAGGACTGGCACCTTGGTACTCTATAAATCATGTCACCCAGCTGCATATGTATTCCTAGATAGATAGATAGATAGACAGACAGACAAATGACAGAGATACGCATTCACCTTGAATCTATACATATGTGTATGTGTGTATATATGTATATGTGAGTGTAGCTCTTGAATATTTTCAGCTACAAAATACTATTACTGTGGTTTTTAATTTGTTAGGAAAATAAGGATCATAGGTCTAGAACTAGAAGACAACTTAAAGCCTATCCAGTCCAGATTTTGCATTTTATAGATGAGGAAACTGAGGCACAGATAAATTAAGTGACTTCTTATAGTCACATTGTGTGTATGCACATCTCTGTGTGAAGTTGGATTTTATTTCAGATCCAGGAGCCCAGATGTCCACCATCCATATTACAGTAAATCTGTGTGTGTTTGTGTGTATTTGTGTGTGTATGACAGAGAGACAGAGACAGAGAGAAAAAGAAAGACAGAGACAGAGAGTCTGAAAGTGGGGAGACAAGCATGATGTCTGGAAATCAGAAGTCCACTGAAGCACTGATAAATTTTGTAAACTGCATAAAACAGCCAAATCACACAAAAGCTTCTCAGGGCTAAGACAGAGAGAGAGAGAGAGAGAGAGAGAGAGAGAGAGAGAGAGAGAGAGAGAGAGAGAGAGAGAGAGAGAGAGAGAGAGAGAGAGAGAGAGAATTGTGTCCTTTCTTTGGTGGTTTGAGGGAGGAGGATGGAAAATTTTTGTTTCATGATTTGCCATGAAAAGTAAAGCTGTATCCTTGAGGATAGACATTAATTTCTCTGTCTTTGTATTCACAGTGCATAGAACAGTACTTGAACTATCATAGACAATAAATCAATGATAATTAAATGCTATTGAATAGCTTTTGCCCAAATACTTGATCCCCATGTGGGCAAGCTACTGATACTGTGCTTCTCTGTACAGAATTTGGTACATCCTAAGAATAACAGTGTAATTATTCAGCAGGAACATATTTTAAGAGCATATCTCTCTCTTCCTCTCACTTGTAAGATGGGAAAGTGGACAGAGCACTGGTCTGGAAGTTGGGAGGACCTGAGTTCAAATCTAATCTCAGACACTTACCAGCTTTGTTACCCTAGGCAAGTCACAACCCCAATTGCCTTAAAACAACTGAACCTAGATGCCACTGGACCTAGATGGCTCTAAAGGAAAGAGGCACAGCCCTCCCTCACTTAAATCCAATTCAGTGCAAGTCATGACATCACCCCATGTCCTGGCCCTCTTCAAGAATGAAGAGCAAACAACAAAAAACAATGATGACTTTCAAAAGCCCCTTTGCTTGAGTTTGGAGAACTCTGGTTTCCTTCTTTGCCGTCAGGAAGCATCAAAGTAGGAATTTTTGGAATTCAATAAATTATTGCTATTATTCTTACAGAATTTTGGGTTCTTGTACTAAACAAATGGAAATCTCCTTGGAGGTTCTTAAATGAAAGGAAGTTATCACTGACAGGCTTTTCACCAAGAGGGAATAATTAAGAATTTATTCAGAAGCTACTCAATATCAGCCATTGGGCTGGGTGCTAGGAATATGAAGACAAAAATGACATAAGCCCTGCCTTCAGGTAACCTTTAGATAAGTAAGGGAGTCATCTTGCACTTGAAGGATATTCCCAATATTTGGAAATAAACAAAAAATGGTTTTGTTGGAGCAATAGGGTAATAGTATCTGGAAGGATGAGTAAAGTTCCTCATTGGAGGTTAATTTTGAACTTAACCTTGAAAGAACATAGATGTCCTGAGAGCTGGCAGAGAGAAATGAGTACATTCTAGGCAAGGGGGACAGGATAACTTATGCAAAATTATGGAGACAGCATGTAAGAGTGCCACGAGTAAGAAAAAAAAAACAATCAATCAGTTTGCCTGGAATGTTGGATGTAGGAAGGGGTAAGGGATAAAAAAATAAAACAAAATAGTAAAGAGTATGTTGTCATGAGGTTTGGAGGACCTTTGAATGCCAAAAAAAGGCAATATTGTTTGATCCTAATGGCAGCAGGTGATACCCATTGATTTAAAACATTTATCCTGTATCTACTCGTAATCAATTGACAAGTGGTTATGGAGCATTCTCTAACTGCTAAGTGCTGTTGATAAAATGTAAAAGTGAAGATCCCTCCTTCCTCCAAGGACATTACAGTCTCAAAGGGAGAGAAATAATACATATAATGACTTAGAAGATGGAATTCAACATGAAAGAGAAAGCACTAAAAGCTAAGATAAATAGTATCTTATTCTAGTCCTGTAGAAGTTGTAGAAGTTTGAGAAGAGTCTGTAAGGAATTAGAAATTTTAAGAGTTTGAGGTGAGGAGGAAAAGGATTGGGTTAGAGCCAACACACAGGTGCTGAGATAGGAGTTGGCACATGCTGTGTAAAGGATAGCAGTTAGTCTGTGTGGATCCCAGACTGTAATATGCCATCTTTTCTTTGTAATTCATTTGAATCACTTTCCAATATTCCCTTAACTCTGCAATTCATCAGTCTTTCATTTTTACTTCATTAAATGATAGGTTTGAAATATCTTAATGAATATTCACTGTTAAAAATGTGTTTGGATTAGTCATTGAAGCAGGTTAAACAAGAGCTGTTAACGAAGGCTTTAAACATATGTTTCCAACTAAAATGTACTCGGTGTTAGTGATGTCTAAAACTAGTCAGTTTATTTCAACCAATTCCCTTTAAGGAAAAATAAGCCACAGACATTGTTTTTCTTGTTTTTTGGGGTTTTTTTGTTTTGTTTTGTTTTCCTTTGGAGGGCAGTGAGGGTTAAGTGACTTGCCCAGGGTCACACAGCTAGTAAGTGTCAAGTGTCTAAGGCTGGATTTGAACTTAGGTCCTCCTGAATCCAGGGCCAGTGCCACCTAGCTGCCCCCCAAACATTGATTTTTTTTTTTAATTTAAACTTCTCTTTTTTTTCCTGAGTTCATCTACTCCAAACTCCTCATTTTGCAGTTGAGGAGAATAAATGCCAGAGAATGGAATTCAGTTGCTTAAGGTCACAAGTTAGTAAGTAATAAAACCAGAATTTGATTTCAGGTTTTCTGACTTCAAAGGAAGGATATCATATTTCTTTAAATACATTTTTGCATGTAAAAATTATATTTCAAGCATTGTTTTACTGAAATACAATTTTCATTGGATGCCCTTGTTCCCCAAATCACTACCTGAATTAGGAATCCATCTGGAAACTATGGAAAAATCTCTGGCTACTAGATCCTCCTTTCTTATCTTTATTATCTAGGCCACAGGGTACAGGGGTAAGACCAATGAATTCAGAACCTGAATAAATGAATGAATTGATGGATGAATGGATGGATGCAAGAAAGAATGAATGAATGATAAATTCTAGTCCCAGCTCTGCCTAGAACATTCCCTCACTGCACTAATGTTTTCAATATCTTCTCAATTGCTTGGATATTTTTCTTCTCCTTTCCTCAGATCTCAGAGGAAGGACCACCTTGTCAGAGCTCTTCTGTTTCCTTGGACCCTTGGTTCACTCCCTTCTCACCCACTTGAAGGTCTTGTTCCCTCAAATATTTTGCTTCTCATGAATCTTCCATAAACCCCTTTTTCCTGGCTCCTTCCCCTCAGACAAGTGTTATTTTTTGTTCTTTATTCTTTTTTATTTTGTGGGTTAAGTGATGTGTCCAGGGTCACACAGCCAGTAAGTGTTAAGTGTCTGAGGTCAGATTTGAACTCAGATCCTCCTGAATCCAGGGCCAGTGCTCTATCCACTGTGCCACCTAGCTGCCCCCCCCCCCAATTTGTTCTTTATTCTTGAAGAGGACAACGACATTAAGAGGTGATGTCATGACCTGCAGTGAATTAGATGTAAGTGATGGAGGGCTAGGCAAAGTCATCATCTTCACTATCTCCTCCAGAGCCATCTGGGTCCAGTGACAAGACATGTATCAGGATGACTAGAGATAGCCCTGGATGTTTTAAGTCAATAGGCGTTAAGTGACTTGCCCAGAGTCACAGAGCTACTAAGTATCAAGTGTCTGAAGCTGGATTAAAACTCACATCCTGCTTTCTCCTGGGTCAGTGTTCTATCCACTGTGCCCCCTAGTTGACCATCCCTTCAGACAAGCACACTTCTGGCTCCCTATCTTAGATATATCAATGAAGGCATGGCCATCAACAGTTATAGTAGTAGCAGCAACAGACTGCTCTTTCGACTCTATTCTGCCACTCTTGTTAGCTATAGTCCAGTATTTCACCTGGTCTCCACTGTGACCTGTCTCCACTCACTGTCCCTTACAGCCTCTCAATTCTTGCTTCCCTCTCCCTATTCAATTCCTTTCCCTCTGGCTTGGATCTCCATCACTCCCCTGAAAAGTGTCCCTTCTAGTCACTAAGGACCTGTCATTTTCAGTTAAAGACTAGATGCGGGGCCAACAAACTATATTGTGTGGGCCAAATCCAGGCGTCCACCTGTGTTTGGAAGAACTTGGGAGCTAACCACTATTTACAACATTATTTCCATGTATTTTTCAGTGACTTACAGCCTTTGATTAACCAACCTGAGTCTAACTGGGGACTATCATTAAGTCACAGCAAGGTTCTTACAGACACATATTAATGTGCCCTATTTCAGAGGCCTGTGTACATGTCTGGTCATGTTGGAGGTTTACAGCACTTAATAATCTCACCATCTTTTTTTTTTCCTGTCCCTACCAACTCAAGACACCCTGAGATAGGCAGCACATAATTATGACCATCAGACTAATTACCAAGTCGGCAAAAAATGAGAGGGATCAAAGTCCCACTCACAGTTATTTGTTTTAGAGTAAATTAGTGGGTATTTAGAATGGTTACTATGTTATCAGATCTCCAATGACCACTCTCTTAAATTGAAAGGTTTTTGCTCCCAATAGCAACAAAATACCCAGTAGCCAGAGAAATAAAGCCTTTGGAAGAAAAAGTCCCAAGTTCCAGTTTCATATGCCAACCAGTTTATAAAAAGTGAAAAAGTATGGTGCCAGGACCTAGGCTCGCTCTCTCTCTCTCTCTCTCTCTCTCTCTCTCTCTCTCTCTCTCTCTCTCTCTCTCTCTCTCTCTCTCTCTCTCTCTCTCTCTCTCTCTCTCTCTCTCTCTCTCTCTCTCTCTCTTCCTCTCTCTCTCTCTCTCTCTCTCTCTCTCTCTCTCTCTCTCTCTCTCTCTCTCTCTCTCTCTTTGTCTCTGTGTGTGTGTGTGTGTGTGTGTGTATGTCTCGCTCTGTCCATCTCCCTCTCTCCCTAACATCTGTAGATAGAAACCAGGAATAAAGGGTCAAAGATTTTGAAGAGGAAGGTTTCCTTGTGTGAACTTTAAGACAGGTACACCCGTGCTTGCTTCAGCAGCACATATACTAAAATTGTAACAATGCAGAGAAGATTAGAATGGCCCCTGCCCACCTGCACAAGTATGACACTCAAATTCATGAAGAAAGGTACAGCAACTTGAGTTTTTCCCAGGATGCTGGAATCTTGGAAGGTTCTCATAATGTTTTCAGTTCTACAGCAGCTCAGAAAATTGAGATTTGTGCATATGTGTAAATAATAAATTAAAATGAGAACTCCCCAATGGATCCACCACATACAATGCCGGTTTGTACCTTCTAGACACCGTACTTTATGACAATGTTGCTAAAATCAAATAGAAACAAAAACCTATGGGACCCAAGATGACTCAGGAAAACATAAATTAATATTATACCTGTGAAAATTTTTAAAAATTTATTTTAAAAAACGATTTCCCAATTACATTTTAATCTGGTTTGCGTCAGACTCTGCACTGACCTTGATACTTGTGCTTTAAGCCACTTGGGACAGTGCAAAACTTTCCAGTCATGACTCTTCCTTTATGTCCTGAGGCCCCATTTGGCAGATTAAGAAACTGAGAATCAGTAGAGATCAAGAGAC
Source organism: Dromiciops gliroides (assembly GCF_019393635.1). Lineage (NCBI taxonomy): Eukaryota > Metazoa > Chordata > Mammalia > Microbiotheria > Microbiotheriidae > Dromiciops > Dromiciops gliroides. Next base: position 684,610,874 of record NC_057862.1, read on the forward strand.
CAATTCTAATTAACACTATCAATCAGTAAGCATGCCTTTAATAACTGTAATATGTAAGGAACATAAGTGACATTCAATATCAGGAGCCAATTATTGATTATCCATCAAAATCTGGAAAGAACTTCAAAAACTATCATGACAATTCCTCATTTAACAGATGAGAAAAAGACTCATGGAGATAATTACTTTCCCAAATCCACATAACTAATGAGCATCTAAGGTAGAATTTGAATGTGAGCCTTTTGGTTCAAGAGTCAATATACTCTTTTGGCTTTGACCTATTCTCCATTTCCCCTTCTCTATGCCTAACTGAATAACTCTTAAATAGCAGAATCAGTATTCAAAATCAAATCCTAAAATTCCAAGAATATTATTTGACTACAAGTATCACTTTACCCCTTTATAGGATAAAGCAAAACAGAATAGACTGCGGGATTTGCACTAGGGGATTCGGCTGAGGTCTGCATGTTAGATTTCCCCCACAAAGGAACTCACATTTAGGAAAATTTTCTTTACTAATATAAGGCTGTGTCTACTCTGTAACTTACATGCTTTGTTATCTGGGTACACTTGTAACAAGTATTAGTTAAGTTATAACTTAACAAGGTGTTAAGTGACTTGTTTAGGGTTTAATAAGTATCTGAGAAGGAGAAGTGGTACTCAAGTCTTTATAATATCAGGAGACTATTCTCTATGAACCATGATGGATGGATATCAGGGAACTTGGCTTCAAATCCTGCCTTGCACACTTATTATTATGTGACATTGGAAAAATCATTTAAAGTCCATTTCCTCTTTGGAAAAATGAGGCAGTAAGAATGAAAAATCTCTATGTCCCATGCTATCTCTAAGTTTCTGATCACAGCATCCTCTGATTCTACAGAGGGCCTAGCATGCAGCTTGTCTTTCAAACTTAGAGTGACCAAAATCTATATTATCTGGATCCCCGTATGCACACTACATGTGGCAAACAGTGAGAATTTACTATATTCTTGTAATGGGAGATAATATTATTATCATAATATTAGGGCAAATTCACTATATAGATATCATCCTCAACTTCTGACTCTTACCCTCCTATTCATTCTTTTGGAAAGACCTTTCAATATTCCCTTTTTAATATTATTCACATAGACCTCTTTCTTTTTTCACTGTCAGCATCCTGGGAGGGGAAGCTAGGTGGCACAGTGGATAGAGCACTATCTGTTTAGTCAGGAAGACCTGAGTTCAAATGTAATGTCAGATACTTACTAGCTGTGTGATCCTGGGCAAGTCACTTAACCCTGATCACCTCAAACATCCGGGGTCATTTCCAGTCATCCTGATGTATATCTTGACACAGACCCAGATGGCTCCAAAAGAGAGAGTGAGGTTGGTGACTTTGGACAGCCCTGCCTCACTTTTTTCAATTCATTGCAAGTCATGACACCACCTCCAGGTTTCATGGTTGTCTTTGAGGATGAAGGACAAACCTATTGCAATAGTCTGCTAGTCTGGTTTTCCATAAGTCTTTTTACCCCCCGCCCCACTCTGTCTTCTACTGAGCTATGAAAATGATTTTTCCTAAAGCATACTTCTGATTATATTACCCCCTTACTTAATAAACCCCAGTGTGTTTCCTATAATTTCAAGAATCAAAAAATAAAATATTTTGGCATTTAACTGCCCCCATCCTAGATTTTCAGTCATCTCACACCATAATCCCATGACCCAGTGACACTGGCTTCTTTGCTATTCTTTGGACAAGATACTCCATCCCTTCAATGAGGACAAAAATGGCATCAAGGTCAGATACCACATTGATGTTATACTATTTAAAACGAAAATGCTACAAGCCAAGACTAAAGGGGAGGAAGAGTTGGTGCATGATTTTTTGTTCACAGATGATTGTACACCCAATGAAGCCTCTGTAGATGAGATGCAATAAAGTATGCTTCAATCCTCTGCTGCTTCTGCTAATTTTAACTTAATTTTAACCTAAAAACACCAATAGGTTCTCCACCAGCTAGCACCACAATATGTCTAACCATTGGTTACAGCAATTGTAAAATTTTGAATACTGTGGGTAAGTTTATTTCCCTTGGCAGTATATTTTCTAGGGGTGGACAAATACATGATGAGGCAGTAACATGCTTTGCCAGCAGTAGCTCAGTGTTTGGCAGTCTCCAAAAATAAATGGGGGAGAGAAGAGGTATTAGCTTGCCTGCTAAACTGAAGGTCTACAGGGACATTGTGCTGATCTCATTGTTGTATGCCTGTGAAACCTGAATAGTATACCAATACCATGCTTGGAAAATTAATTACTTACATATGAATTGTCTTTGTTATCTTCTTCTGAGATTGTATTTTGATTTTCCTTGTCACCATAGAAAATTTCTATGGTCTGCATTTTTTTTTTGTTTGCTCATTTTCCCAGACTATTTCTTGACTTTTAACTCTTTGTTAAAGGGAGGCACTGCTTCCAGGGTGGAGGATGCATTGTCTCAAGCTTCAGGAGACTTGTGCAGCTATTTTCAGAGATACTTCTAGTGTTTGTAAGTTTTTAGTTCTTCCAAAGTGGTATTATTTAAGGAGAGTTATGTTTGCCACTCTCATGTCCTGTTCTCTGGTATACAAGCAACCACAGGCCTCCTTTTCTGCCCTGGCACTATGAACAGAGTCCTTCTCCACTGTGGCAATAAGCTTTTGTGTGCTTGTGCTCCGCTCTTCCCTGTGACCACCACCCATGACTGTGACCTGGATTTAAGTATGGGCAAAACAACAGTGTCCTGCCTCAGTGCTAGCAAAGAGGCCCCCGTAATCTACTTCTGTTCATTTGTTTGACACACCCCCCCATACCATCTGTGGGCTGAATTCCAGAAGCAATTGCTTCCACTGCTGATTCAAAGGCTCCCAAGGTCTGCTCCTGCATTGCTGGGGCTGAGGCTGGGTCTGCACTGGGCTGTGCTCCACTTTCACCCCAGTACAATACATCTTCCCTGCCATCCTTCTAAGTTGTCTTTGTTCTTTATTTTTTGTGGGGCAAAGAGGTTTAAGTGACTTGCCCAGGGCCACACAGCTACTAATTGTCAAGTGTCTGAGGCCAGATTTTAACTCATGTCCTCCTGAATGCAGGGTCAGTGCTTTATCCATTGCACCACCTAGTTGTGCCCCCAAGTTGTCTTTGGCTGCTAAATTATTAAACCCCATCTTTTTGTGGGTTCTGGTGCTCCAGAAATTGCCTTATGGCATCATTTGAAGGTTTTGGGAGGGGTCTTGGGGAGAGTTTAGGCAAGTCACAGCCGTTCATCCACCTTCTTGGCTCTGCCACTCTTGTCCTTCCAACATGAATTGTCTTAGGAAGTTTCTGAAGCTCACCTGGCAATATAATGCACCAAACACTGAGGTCCCTTCTCAAGATAAACTGTCAAGCATTCAAACTCTACTACAGAAAGTACAATTCTAATGGGCTGGCCACATTGCTCAAATGTCAAATATATGTTTGTCTAAAAAGACTATTTCATTGAGGACTCACACAAGGCAAGCTCTCACACGAAGGGCAGGAGAAGCAATATAAGGACACTCTCAAAGTCTCTGTGAAGAACTTTGGAGGCTCTTGCATGACATAGGAGATGCTAGCAGAGACCCATCCAGCATGGCATGCCCACATCAAAGAAGGTGCCCTACTCTATGAGTGAATCAGAATTGCAGTATAACAAAAGAAACATGAGATGTACAAATGTAGAGACATCTCCACTCCAAGGGTTCACGTGGACTATTTGGGCCCAACATGTGGAGAGCCTTCCAAGCTCATGTTGCTTTGATCTCCCACAGTCAGACACACTACACCTTGACTCCAACATAGTAATGTCATTTTGATATTCTTTTAAAATGAAGGATTATGGGAGGAGTTAGGTGGCACAGTGAATAAATTACCAGTCCTGCATTCAGCAGGACCTGAGTTCAAATCTGGCCTTAGACACTTGACACTTACTAGCTGTGTGACCCTGGGCAAGTCACATAACTCTCATTGCCCCACCAAAAATAATGAAAGACTATGACAACTAAACAACTCCATTCTATTATTCCGGACATTTAATGTCTTCTTTCATTTTCATCCCTTGTATGTCATTGCCCTTTTTGATACTAGATATTTTTCATTGGTTGTTGCTCTTCCCTGGAATGCTCTCTCTCCTCATCTCTGTCTTCTGGTTTTCCTGCTAAAACGCACTTTCTACAAGAAGCCTTTCCTCCCCCATTTAATTTCTAGTGCCTTCTCTTTGTTTATTATTTCCAATTTGTCCTGTATAGTTTCTTTGTACAAATTTATTTGCACATTGTTTTCGCCATGAGACTGTGAGCTTGTTGAGAGCGGTGAATGTCTTTTGTATTTATTTCTTCTTTCCCACCCCTTAGTACTGTGCCTGTCATAATAGGTGCTTAATAAATGTTCATTGATGGATTGACTTACTAATATTAATAGTCACACCACCTTCCATTTTAGGATAATATTAACTTCCAGCTGTTTGGTGGAGGTGGCTTAGATTAATGGATAGTGAGCTTGCCTCTGGAGCCAGGAAGACGGGTTTGAATTTTTAATAGTATTTTTCCCAATTACATATAAAGAGAGTTTTATTATTATTTTTGTAAGATTTTGAGTTCCTTATTTCTCTCACTCCTTCCCTTCCTTTCTTCCTCCCAAAGCCAGCAAGTAATCTGCTGTAGTTTACATATTAGAATCTTGTTAAGCATATTCCCACATAAGTCATTTTGTGAGGGAAGAATCAGAACAAAAAGAAAAAAAAACAACAAAAGAAAGAAGAAACAACAACAACAACAAAAGTGAAAATATTATGTTTCAATCTTCATTTAGATTCCATCATTCTTGTTCTGGATGTGGAGAGCATTTTCTATCCTGTGTCATTTGGAATTGTTTTGGATCATTGTGTTGCTGAGAAGAACTAAGTCTATCACAATTGATCATCACACCATGTTGTTTATACTGTGTACGATGTTCTCTTGGTTCTGTTCATTTCACAGATGTATCTCTGTTACAATCATCAGAAAAAAAGCCATCTATATTTTTCTAATACTATTGATTTTGTCATATACAACTTCAATTTCAAGATTGTAAACCAGAGTTGCGTCACTTTAGAGAAAGCAAATTTAGAAAGTATCTTTGGGACAGAGAACAAATATACTAAAATTTTCATGATCAAGTGATTAAGAGTCATTTCCCAATAAACACAGGGCTAAATGATGGAACTGACTTCCAAACAAATAAATGTAAACAATTAATCAGCATTTGAATAACTGTTCACATTTTCTCCTGAGACATGAAAATTAAAACAATCATGACCTTTCACCCACCGACACATAAGATTCTCAAAGACGATAAAAGGCAAAAATAATATTTATGTGCATGAGTGTGTGTGTAAGTGCACACATGGAGGATTGTGAAGTTCTAGGATTATCTTGGTCCCTAATATCTTAACTTTTGGTTGAACGATGAACTGGTCCAATAATCCCAGAATTCATTTCACTACTATGAATGACAGGTGCTTAAAATGATTATACTCTTTAACTCACCCTTACTGGTACTGGGCTTCCACCCAAGGACTGCAAAGACAGAGGAAAATATTCCACATGTATTAAGATACAAAATGCCAAAATGTCCAAAGCATATGTTTCGTGGTAGAGAGAGCAGAATCAATGTGGGTGCCAAAGGAATGACAAAAAATTGGGGGTATATTAAAATACAGAATATTATTCTCTGTAGAATTAAATAGAAACCCTGTTTCATACTTCATATTATGCAAACATGGGTCCAACTTCCTTTTCCAGGCTTTTTAAAAAAATATCATTCCCTCCATGCATTTTGTGGTCCCACTAGACTGTTCAACTTCCTTTCATTCAAATACAGTGTTCCATCCCCCACTTGCTTGTTTTTGTACTGACCAGCTCCCATGAAGGCCTCTTTATTGTTTTTTCTCCATGGAGTGCATTTCCCAAGAGACATTTCTCAGAATTCATCCTATCCTTTAAGTCTCAGTATAAACATTGCTTTTTGCATGAGGCCTTTCAAGATCTCTACCCCCCCCCCCCCGAATGACCCTTGAGCTGCTATTACCTTCCTTGTACCCGAAAAGATTGTCTTAAATCTAGTTTGTCTTTTCATATATTTATTTATCTAGATGTTATATATCCCTTTAGCATGTGCTTCCTCTAGCTAAGAGTCTGAAATCACTCATCTTTTTCGTCCCTTATGTCTAGCACCGTGCCTGACACATAATAGATATTTGTAAATACTTTTTAATTGATTGACTCATTGGTTGTTTTTTTTAACAAATTTTGTTCATTACAATGGAGGGTGGCAAAATAAAAAAAATGACAGATTATTAAAAACAAGAGGAAAAACCTCTGTCTCTCTCTCTGTCTCTGTCTCTGTCTCTCTCTCTCTCTCTCTCTCTCTCTCTCTCTCTCTCTCTCTCTCTCTCTCTTCTACCTGTCTCAATAAAACTGTTTTCACCAAAATTACCACTCTGCCATTGGAGTCACTGGTCATCAGATGGTGAATAACCATGGTAAAGCAAAGAGGCAGAGAGGTAATATAATTATACTCAATCAACTACATGCTATCTGAGAATGTTCTAGTTATAATCATGCTCACCAAGATCACAAAAGCTGATTGTCACAGATAGCAAAGGCAGATCTATTTAAATAAAGAGGCTTTTTTGCCTTGAAGAGAAACTGAGCCACTTGAATGATACTTGTCTCATGCAAAAAGGGAATTCATTTCCCACAAATTAACTGGCTTTTCAAAAATATGCCCCACTTCAAATAGCACTGAGCAGTTGGAAACTTCCTTTACTTAATGAATTTCTGACCAGTGTTATCTACTACATTTACTTTCATGCTTCTTCCAGGTCATTTTTCTAATTGCTTTAATGTTGTGTGTGTGTGTGTGTGTGTGTGTGTGTGTGTGTGTGTGTGTGTGTTTTCCCTAACAAAGAAGGGAGGAAAGTGAAGAGCTCACTTCTTACAGCTGTCAGGTTCTCTCAATGTTTCCATTACAGCCATAATATATTCATAATGAATTTATCTGTTTCTGAGTGCCAACTGGAAAGCAGGAGCCTTAGCCAACAAGAAAACAAACTTTTCAAAAATTTGGCCCTCAGAGTTGCCTAGAAGAGATGCTATTCTTTTCGTTGACTGACTGGGGCATACTACTTTAATCCAGAGCTTTTAACAAGACCCTTCCCAACATTGAGGTTTTAGCAGCTTCTACTTTGGCAACTTACCAATAGAATGAAAGCATAGCAGAAAAATTCCTAATTCCCCAGCAGAATCAACCCTGTCTTCATCCAAAGAAGAGTTCCATCCAAGATTTATCTTCAATTCTGTTCTACAAGATGCACTTTTATATAGGAAGAAATACATTTTACTTGTGTTCTGAAGGATTTCCCTCAGAAATAGTGTTGTTTCTCCTTTCCAATCCCCAAATGTTTTGAAACAAATCTACATATTTTTCTCATTTTCTTTTTCCAAGAATGTTAGAATTACTACAGGTTGATACTTTTGAAGATTGACTTTCATCCTAAGCTAGTACATGCAGTAGAAAATGATTAAGATGCTTACCTTGAGGCAATTATATATGTGTGTATCTATGTATAAATGTGTGTATGTGTATGTGTATATGTGTATATATGTGTATGTGCTTATATATATGTATATATGTATGTGTCTATAATTTTCCTAAAAGGTATGCCTCTTCAGCCCACACGCCAAAAACATTACATTTTCATGTCTTTCTGCTTAAATTGACCCCCATCATAAAGTATAAGTTCCTTGAGGATTTTATTTTAGAGAATGTTTCCTTTTTATAAATTCTCAGTGCTAGGCAAATAGTTGGCATTTACTAAATGATTATTTGCTTGTTTGACACTGGTCAAAGAAATTCTTGTATACCAGTCCCTGTGCCCTCTAAAGAGACCTTGCATTGACATTGCATGTTTCTTAAATAGAATTATATGCATATGCTGTCTCCACATTAGAATGTAAGATCTTTGGGGGTAGCTAGGTGGTGCAGTAGATAGATCACGAGCTGTGGAGTCTGGAGGATGTGAGTTCAAATCCGGCTTCAAACACTTGACACTTACTAGCTGTGTGACCCTGGCAAGCCATTTAACCCTCATTGCCCCCCTTCCCCAAAAAAGTAAGATCTTTGAGAGAAATAATTGTTTTTTACTTTGTGTTTGTATTCCTCACCCTCAACCTTAGCACAGTTCCTGGAGTTTAGTGAGTGATTATTAATTGATCAGGGTATCAAAAAGGTATATTTTAACTGAACTGGTCAGTAAAATAGGCTTAACAGATACTATCTCCTAATCACATCCAGAATCTCAGAGATGGATGAGAATCCATAGGTCCTAATTTAATCCATAAGTAAAGAAAGATTTTCCTTACAATAAAACCAGTAAGTGGTCATTGCAACTTTGCATGGCAGTGTGTGTCTTCCTCTGGCCCCCCAAACAGTTACCAGCACCTCTTCAGCTTGTGGTTTCTCTGCTCACTGTGGTGCTGTTTTACAATGCCATCTTGCTACTTGCTCTGTCCTCTGGAGCTAAACAGAAACAATCCAAATTTTTCCACACTATGACCCTTAAAATTTCTTGATCACTTTCATACCCAACCCCATGCATCAGCCTTCTCTTTTCAGAATAAAAATCTCCATACCCTTCAGATGATCACCATATTGCTGTAACCCATGCCCCTTTCCCCTTCCCAGGTGCCCTTCTCTTGATCCTGTCCAGCTTATTGATTGCCATTCTAGAATTAGGGACAAGGCTTCTTCTGTTTTTGTGTATTTGTATATATGTACATGTATGTACACATATGTATAAATATGTGTGCACATTGTATATGTGTGAGTATATAAACACACATGAGCATATGTATATGTGTGTGCATATACACATAGATGTTGTGAAAATAATAATTAATAATTTGGGGTACCCATGGAGCTCCCCTTCTTTCTATGTCCTCTTTTCCTTCAACTTGTAAGGAATTAATTGTGATTTGGGGTGTCCATGACTGCATCTTTGCTTCATTATGGTCAGACTGAAAAGATGTAATCATAAAAGTCATGCTGAATTAGCGTCCAGAAGCTGGCCGACTTGCAGCTGTAGAGCTGCCTTTTAGTTCTGTCAATCAAAGCTACCAGCCAATTAGCTTGGGGCTGTGTGTGTGGACAGCCCTGTTTTCCAGGTTTCATGGAGGGCTTCAGGAGCAAGCCTGGGGGGAGAACAGTGTTTGGTTTTTTGGCCTTAGAGTAAGGGAGAGAAATGTTGCTGTGGTGGACCTTTAGACCGAGCTGGGGGAAACTGTGCAGTTGATTCTCCTTGGAACTGCGGATTCTGGGTGGTGATGAGTTTGTGTTGTTGATGCGAGGTTATCTCTTTGGAGCTAGCTGAGCAGGAGGTAAGTTTGAGGTTTTAATCAGTTTTTAATTGAGCCGGGGACTTTTTGTTTTTTTGTTTGTTTGTTTGTTTTATAACCCTGGAGATTTGGACTCTAAGCATCTAGGAAGTGGGATGTATTTTTTTTCCCTTCCTTTATCCTCTTTCTCATTGTCCCTTGACCTATTAAATTCATTTGTGTTGTAATTTTCTTCCCATTAATAAACTTTGATTTGTTTGTGGAAAAGAGGCTACTAATCTCCTTTCTTATCAGTCTGAGAGAAATAACTAAACAAAAGCCAATTAATTCTGGACCTAGAGTTCTCTCATTATTTTCTGAATCTCAATATTATGGCAAGCCACCCAATTTACTCTCCCTATACTAAATTTGGCCCTTACAATCTCAAAGATAAGGTTTTATTTCATCAAATCTCTCCATATGGGGCATGCCTAACCCAAGCTCACAAAGAATCTTGGGTGGACACAGATCTGTTTATCTAGATAGCTGAAGGCTTTTCTATCCAGGGGGCAGATCACTTGGGGGGCCCTAAGGGAAGAGAAGGGAATTTTTAAAATTGACAGCCTAAGGCTGGAGATAATCTCTCTGTGAAGGGATTTGTCTCCATTGACCATCTACTATTTTGAGGGTATATAAGCTCTGTGTCCCACTACCATGAGGCCTTTGGTCTGAGAGAGATGGCCTTAGGCCCCATTTTGTTAATAACCTATCCGTCATATTAATAAGATGATTAAATTACCCAGATAACATGTCTCTCATATTTTAATCATCATAATACACACATATACATATACATTATATACATGTACATAGACATACATATGTGTATATATGTATATGTATTACACTCGTTAGTTATTAGACTGGAAATTAGGAATCATTTTATTATTTGTCTTTGTATCCTTAGTGCTCAGCCTAAAATGTCCTGAACTGTGAACACGTAATAAATGTTTGTTGATGGAATGGTTGATTGATTCACTGATTGAACTATGATGAACATCGGCATCAGATTACAAGTCTAGAAAATGGCTAGGAGACAGTATCATCACAGAAGGCAAACCAGGAGTAAAAGAAAGCATGTGGAATGGAAGAGAAGTTCAGAAGAGCTTAGGAAAGAAGTGAAGATGTGTGGCATGGAGCAAATCAGGAATTTAGGTCTCTGAACTAAAGACCAAGTCAGTGTCTGCAAGTTGTATTCCTTCCTATTTCTTAAAGTGATAATCTTCCATAGGAGTTCAGCAATTCTATGTAATTTAATCCAACCTACAACTGTTTTCTACCTATCAATTTTTGTGCAGTAGAAAAAAAAAAAGAACTTTTACAAGAGCCAAAGGTGGTAGGTTCAAATATCACCTCTGAGGGAGCAGCTAGGTGGCACAGTGGATAAAGCACTGGCCCTGGATTCAGGAGGACCTGAGTTCAAATCCAGCCTCAGAGACTTGACATTTATTAGCTGTGTGACCCTGGGCAAGTCACTTAACCCCCATTGCCCTGCAAATAAACAAACAAACAAACACATCAACAAATAAATAAATACATAATTAAATAAATAATAAATGAATGAATGCATGCATGCATGTATAAATGAATAGAGAGATAGAGAAATACATAGATACATTAATTAAATTTAATTTTTTAAAAAAGCTAACTAAACAAATATAACCTCTGATGCTTACATCCTGTGTGACTGACGTAAAGTTTTTCAGCTTCCTTATGCCTCAGTTTCCTGATCTTAAAAATAAGAAAGTTGACTTTTTGCTGTCTGAGATTACTTCCCTATCTTGACATATGGTATTAGTATATGATCCATGATCTCAGTATATCTTCCTATATTGCTGAGTTTCAAAAGAAGAAAGCAAGATTGTTTATGCCTTCAAATTACTTATGGTGTAAACAATGACATATAATGTATGGTGGTATTGAAAGATGCCTGGGCCTTTGAGTTAAATCCTAGCTTTATTACATACTATTTGTGCTACCCATGGCAAATCACTTCATTCTCTGGATCTTTTTTTTTTCTCTTTATTTGTATCACATAGAGTTTAGACTAGCTAACCTCTGATGTCCATCAAAGATCTAATTTAGTCATCACATGACCTATGATTACATATACATACAGGAGTATAATACAGAGTAGAGGGTTATTGGGCAAGAAGGGAAAGGAATAATGATCTATTTATTTTTTGGTTTATATATTTATCCACTTACTTATTTCTCTATTTATTCATTTACTCATTTGTTTGTTTATGAAACAATTTTCCATTTATTTGGGCCAAACACAAATGCTAAATTCACAAAAGGAAATAAAACAGTGATATGAGAAAAAAAAGACAAAACTATAATAGATGTCAACATTCCATCATCAGAGTGGTAAACCAAATAAAAGATTAACTGTAAATATTTGATCTGATCTTATTTAAATACATTAGAATTATAAGCAATATGGAGAGAACTAGACAAGATAAGCTTAGAATAAGCATTCTTTTTCAAATGTACATGCACACAAAAATTAATTTCAGACTAGCTTGTAAAATCCAACAAATTCTAAAAGACAGAACTAATAAATGCTGTATTTTTAAAGTACAATAACTCAAAAAATTGTATAATAAAACGAAAACTACTAAATAAAATCAGTTAACATGCTTATATTCTAATAAATGAGACAATCTGAAGGAAGTGGATGTTTACTAACAATAATATGCATTGCCAAACTGAAAAAAAAAATTTCCCATGTTATAACATCTTTATCTAATCACATATATGATACTAGTCCTCATCTTCATTTATCCACTCCTTTGCTTGGCTGCCAATCTCTTATCTCTTTCCTCAGCAGTGGGGAAATGTGTTCTTTTTGGGGGGAGTAGAGAAATCCAGGGCACGTTTCCTTTGCTAATATAAATAAAACTGTTTGAAAGCCTAGTGACAAAGCTATTGCCATTGGTGTCCTTCAGGAGGAAAACACCAAAAGAAGCTGGATCCCTCTCCCTGTTGGTGATCACATCAATTGGGTGCAAGTTACCAACACTGGTCATGATCCACAAGTTGCCAGTAACTTGATAAAATCAGTGAACTTACCATTCTCTAAATCAATCTGTATGGTGTCATTCACTTTGATTAGAGGATCTGGATAGCAGATAGTGTAGGCATTATGGGTCACCAGATGAGAAATATAATTTCTAGCTACAAAAATCTTTCTCACTTTGCAAAATTTATGTTCTCTATCTTCAGGCATGAGTAATGAACAACAAAATGTCTCTTGGTGTCACATACCGGACAGAAATGTTCTCCTGTCTTCTCACTGCTGATGACATTCATAAAGCTAACAGGGTAAATTATGTCAGTATAGACTTTGCCATCAATCTTGATGAACTATTGCACATAGATCTCTACGTCATCTCCTGTCAGAATATCCTTAGGTCTCTTTCTAAATAAGATGATGGGAAGAGGCACTCCCATACATTGGGGGTGGGGGGGGGATGAGGGGAGCAAATATATTCTGGGAGCAAAATGTCATGTCAAATTATCAAGTACTCAATGCTTTTGGGATGCTAAATGCTTCAGATGCTTCTTGAGACCCTAAGTCCTAGCTGTGCTGGGCCTGGAGTCAAGGATACCAGTGGAATGATTCTTGAGTCACGTGAAAAATCCTCAGCATGCCAGGAATAAGCATTTATTAAGCACCTAATATGTGCCAAGAATTTTATTAAATAAGGAGTTTTACAACTTTTACCTCATCTGATGTAGCTATTATTATGCTCTCTATATTTTGAGAAAATAATTATTAATAATGGATTTATTGGGGGGGGGCACAGTGACCCAGTTTTAGTCCAGGTTTCTCTTCACTACTACTTGAAAGTGTAGTTCTTAGAAACTTTAGCTAATCTTTTTTGGGACAATCCCAGGAGTCCAAGGGCAGTTCCTTAGGACTGGTGATTGACTTGATGGTGTGAGATTTAAAATTGGATATTAGATCATAAATCTCCCCTACTTAACCTTTCCCTTAATTTATCTCCCAGACTAGTAAATGGAAGAAGTTTCTGGTTTTCTAGATAGACCTTTTATTGTTATGGTAGTCACAAGGTGATGTTGATTAGAAGGATAGGAAAGTAGAAACACAATACAAATCATCTTAAGTCTAAGCTTAGTCTATATTCCTTATAAAAACTCACCAAAACCGAAGGCCACCTTTGGAGAGAGAGAGAGAGAGAGAGAGAGAGAGACCATCTGTGCAGTGCAGTCAGGAGACCAGCAGAGCAGGAAAAAGCCCCACTTCCGTTCTCTCCTTGTCTTTTAAGCTCGCACCCTGGAAGTCGAGTGCGTAGCAGGCAGTGTGACGTGTGCAGCAGGCGGACTGGCATGCGTAGCTCATGCCATTGGTCTCCTCCCCAAAAGGGTGGTCCTTCAAAAACTGGCGTCTTTCAGTTATCCTAACCGACTGTTAAAAAACTTTCATATTTTTTTTTACCACAATGGAATTAGGCACACCTGGACTTCACCTGTCTTGCCCTTCAGAAATGGTCTTTTTGCACACTTCCTCATTAGGTCATTACATCATTAGGTCATAGGTAAAACTCATTTTAATATGGGCCACCCTCAAGTCATGTTAGTGTGTAATGACATGCCTTTATCAAAAGAGGATAAAAGTCAGGAGCAGAGGAGGCTCCTGGACAGCACCCTCTTGGAACTCACTTTTGGTCTGGAACCTTGGTCATTTGGTGAGCTCTCTTCTCATTAGGTATTGTAAGGCTTGAGGTCATGTGCTCTCTCTCTCTCTCTCTCTCTCTCTCTCTCTCTCTCTCTCTCTCTCTCTCTCTCTCTTAGAAATATGGTGCTGGGGTGGAGGTTGGCTTGAGTTAAAAATGCCATGTGGTGAACTCTTTACTAACATTTAATATAATTTAATAATAAATGCTTAATACCTAAACTGGTGTAATAGTCACTAATTTAAAAGTAACAATGTTTTAGAAAAAAACATGGACTCGCCTCCATTAATATAACTATAAACAGATAGTTCCCTACATAATTAATATAATACAATATGAAATTTGAGGAAACTGAAAGAGGTTAAATTACTTATCCAGGGTCACACAGGTAGGAAGTGCCTGAGGCCAAGTGTGAACTCAAGTCTTCTTGACTCCAAACTTCAGTACCCTATCCGCTGCTTCAATTAGTGATTCAAGAGACACGCAGTCTGAGATTTGAGGAGAGAGCGGTAACTTTTCAGAGAAGGAAAGGGAGAAATCATTCTGGAACAAGTAGAACCTTGGCTGAATCTGCAACAAAGAAAATTCAGGTTTCAACAGATGGAGATGAGCAAATACTTCATCACAGTCATTGAGAGTCATTTGCCCAGATATGTAGAAATGACACATGGCATGACAAAATACAGAAACAGTGAGTAGCCCAATTTGACTCCATTTTTGAGTGACTTAAGGCAGCAACAAAAAATAACTTTCCTCACGTAGGTTGGTGCCAGATTGTAAAAATCTTGAAATGCTAAGGCCAAAGGATTGTATGTTATCCTAGAGAGAATGGGGAAGAGAGAAGGGCTGTTTTTTGTTTTTGTTGTTGTTGTTGTTGTTTGTTTGTTGTTGTTGTTGTTTTTTTAACAAAGGATTGAGATGAACAAACTTTATGAATTTGGAAAATTATCTGGCCAACTATGTGAATTATAGCTTGGAGATGAAAGGGACTTTAGTAAGTAGATCAATTAGATGGTGGTAACAAAAATATAGATGAGGGCTTGAACAAAATCATAGCCTTTTAAGTGTGGAGAAAAGGTAGTTGCTCTGAAAATTATTGTGGAGATAGAATCCATAGCACCAAGTGGATATGACCGGGAAAGGAGAGAGATTTTACAAGGACTTGGTGATTTCCAACCTGTATGATTAGACCAATAATGGATCCCTCAACAGAAATAATGGTGTTTGGACAAAGGATGGTGTGTGTGTATGTGTGTGTGTGTGTGTGTGTGTGTGTATGTGTGTGTGTGTAAATATTTGTGTGTGAATACAATAACAACTCTAGTTTTAGACTTTGAATTTCAGCTCTTTGTGGAACATTCAGGTAGAGATATGAAGTGTATTAGCACACCCCCTGTGTCCAGTAGACTGGCACAGATGGATCCTCTGAGTTAATCTGATTCAGTGGGGAATGTCTGGGTTTGGATTCCTCCATTTGCCACCCATGTGACTTCACAGAAATCACCTTCATATGACAAGCCTCAGTTTCTTCATTTGTAAAAAGAGGAGGTTAGAATAAATTACTTCTAAGCTTCCTTCCAGCACTAAAACTCGGATCATTCAAAGGGAACTAGCTTTGTCATGTCCTTCTGGGGGGCCTTCAGAAGAGTTTATTTAGAAGCCAAATGAGATCTTAAAACTGAGTTTCCACACGGGGAGGAAACAAGGAGGTGTGAAGCATAAGGGGTTGGCTGCCTTTGTGATTCAAAAAGGGGTTCAGCCCCACCACTGTGCTGTGTGCTCTCCTGTGTCACCAAGGAGCTTCTAGGCAACCTGAGCAGATGCATAATTAGTACTTGTCCTCATTTTTATGTGAGTTTCATTTAAATGACTTCTATTCCTGGACAGAAAGATGGCTAAGCAGGCAAGCTGGCTCAATACATGAATGAGCGAACTTTTCTAAAAATTTCCAAATCACGTCAGAAATCCCTTAGCACCTTGACTTAAATCTCAACCTTTGACTTGATTAAATTGGTTATATCTCCCAGAACTCTATTAATATAGGTTTCTAGTACAGGTAAGGAGAGTACATGACTTTCAGAATCTATGTGCAAACACCCATGTTCTGAAAAAGCATGATCTTGGTCTAATGGGACCAACCTGAATTTTAAGATTTTAAAGGAAATATACATGCAATGATTTCATCTATAAACAATCAAAGAAACCAGTAGCAATCAGGATTCCCATGAAGATTTCTTCCCACATATACTTAAAGGGATAAATGCTTGATGACTTGAATAGAAAAAAATATATAAGCTGAACAAATTTATAAGTCAATTTTCCTCAAATATTTGCCTTTGAATTTGAATTTTTGCCTCATAACCACAGTAAGATTTATTCTATTTTTCAGGAGTTGTGGGTTCCTCAAGGTTGTGACTCTGGACAAAAAAATATCCTTCCCTGAACCCTCCTGTACTAGACTCTCTTCTCTGACCCACCCTTCTCACTTCCTAATACCCCATAAATGATGTGAATGACTTCAAGGAACCCCTAGAGGTTCAGTGTAAATTCCTGCTTGGAGGTACCAAGGCCTCACCTGTCTTAATGTGCTGAATTCTTATATTCTACTGTATTCTAAAATATAGAAGATCATAGATCTAGATGCTAGAAGGGACATGGAAGCCAATGAAAAGGAAGTGATTTACTCAAAGCCATATGAAAATTAATTAGAAAGAGAATTTGAATGTATGTCCTCAGAATAGTCAGTACTCCTTCCCCAGTACCATGTTAGCTCATTATTATCACTGAAGGCACTATTTTTCCAATCACATGGACTCATCTTCAGAGTAGGTGTCTAGTTCTCTGTCTATTTATTTGTCTGTCTGTTTCTCTGTTTCTCTGTATCTTTCTCTCTCATTCTCTTTCCTCCCACATGCAATCTATTGTCAAAGATTTTGGATTCTATCATTACAACTTTGTGTGTATCTATTAATTTCATCCTATTCACATTGCCATCACATTCTTTCAGCTTCCTATCATCTTTAGCCTGGAATATTGGAATCATCTCCTCATTGGTCTCTCTGCCTCCTTTCTTTCTCCACTCTAATCCATCTTCCACAGAACTGCTAACCAGATATTTTTGAAGCTTGCATCAGACCTCATTACTCTCATGATATAGAAGTTTCAATGTCTCCTTATTACTTCTAGGCCCCAAATCAAACAACAGCACTTGGCTAATAATGTTCTTTTCCATTCGAATCCACTCTACTTTTTCATATTTTTGGATTCTTTTCTTCACTTACTTGTTTCCACCAGATTTATTAGTTGCTGTTCACTCTGTGTATTATACTCCATCTTTGCTTTTCATGACTTTGGATAGAATGTCCCTTGTACCTGGAATTATTTCTCCTTTCATTTTTATATCTTGGAATCCCTAATACCTTGCAAGGCTCAGTCCAGGATTCAATCTCTGAGACCTTATGGCTTTACTGAATTGTTAAGGCTTCCCTTCTCTTACCCCCAAATTACTTGAGATTTTGACATTTATTTTGCATTTATATAACATATTTCATGTATTATCTCTCTTGACATATGTAAGCTACTTGAGGGCAGACATTGATTCCTCCTTGCCTCTGTGTGCCCACAGCTTGTCACATAGTCATCAGCATAGTTAAATGCTTAAAGATAGTTTTCTCTTCTTGAGAAAAATAATATTTCCCTACCTTTGAATCTCTTTTACCTCTAGTATCTAATTTGATTTGCTCTAGATTTCCCAGAAGCAACAACTCCCCCTGATGTATCAATTGGTATAATTTCAAATAATCAATGAGCATTTATTATATTCCTGGTACTTTGTTAAAGACTGGTGATGTGAAGAAAGGCAAAAAAAAAAAGATTCCTTAATCTCTTGGAGCTCAAAATCCAAAGGCAGAAATAATATGAAGTAAACTATGTGAAAACATAATACATACAAGATAAATTGAGGACAATCAACAAAGGAAAGGCAAAAAAATAACCAGGAAAAACAAGCCTCAAAGGAAGTCAGTTCAGCTAGAAAGCAGAGGTAAGGAAGGAAATTTCCAAGGATGAAATACTTGGAGCTGAAAATTGGAAGGTCATTTGCTAGTAAGAACAATAAGGCCAAGGTAGTGGAGGAAAGGCTGTGACTCTCCAAAGTCCTGACAAATCTGTTCACAAACTTCCAAAAACATGCCATAAGACAACTCCTGGATCAGCAAAACCCACAAAAGAAGTGAGTGAAACTATTTTCCTGTAAAAGATGGCTGAAATAGGCTGTAGGCTGCGAGAACTTCTGCTGTACAGGGTGAGAGAAGAGCTCAGCAGGAAGTGCAGATCCAGCCCAAGGCAGGCCACACCTCCAGAGCATAGTAATCTTCAGCATCAGTGGCTTTTTTCTGAAACTTAGCTCATGGAACAGTGAAGGGGTCCAGTGGTGGCCCAGGGGGAAATAGTGGGGGTCTCTGCAGGAGCAGAAGCAGAGCATGTTGCCCAGGAATCAGAATTGAGTGGCAGAGGCCCAGTAGGGGGGAGGGGTACAACACACCAAGCTTTTGGCCATAGAGAATCAGATTTCAATCAGATTTCTGCTTCTGGGTTAAAGTGAAAGTGGGCCCATGGCTAATTACAGGACAGGCAGACTGAGAATAAGCCTATACTTTACCACGTGGGACCCCTTATATCTTGGGACAGTGCATTCAGGAAGCTGGGCTCCATGTTAAGAAGGAGTTAAAAATCCAAGAAATAGGTGGCCAAGATGAGCAGGCAGAGAAAACAGCACACCATCAAAAGTTTCTTTGGCAGCAAGGTAGATAAAAATACACCTTCAGAAGAAGTTAACAAAGTCAAAGCTCCTACATCCAAAGTTTTCAAAAAAAATATGAATTAGTCTCAGGCACTCACAAAGGACTTTGAAAATAAAGTAAGAGAGGTAGAGGGAAAAATGGAAAGAGAAATGAGAGTGATGCAGGAGGGGCATTAAAAAAAAAGTCAACAGCTTGAAAAGCCAAATTGATCAAAAGGAATTGATCAGAAGGTGAAAAAGCTCTCTGAAGATAATCATTGCTTAAGAATTAGGATAGAGAAAATAGACGCTAATGACTTTATGAGAAATCAAGACATGATAAAGCAAATCCAAATGAATTTTTAAAAATAGAGGGCAATATGAAATATCTCCTTGGAAAAACAGCTGACCTTGAAAACAGATCTAGGTTAGAGAATTTGAAAATCACTGGACTACCTGAAAACCATCACCAACAAAGAGCTTAGACATCATCTTCCAAGAAATTATCAAGGACAATTTCCCTGATATTCTAGAATCAGAAGTAAAAATAGAAATTGAAAGAATTGACTGATCACCTCCAGAAAGAAATCCCAAAGGGAAAATTTCCAAGAATATTATAGCCAAATTCCAGAGATCCCAGGTCAAGGAGAAAATATTGCAAGCAGATAGAAAAAAAAATAATTCAACTACTGTGGAGTTACAGTAAGGATAATATAAGATCTAGCAGTTTCTACATTAAAAGACTAGAGGGCATGGAATATGATATTCTGGAGGGCAAAGGATTTGGGATTAAACCAAAAATAACCTAGATAGCAAATGTGAGTATAATCTTTCAGGGGCAAATATAGGACTCCAATGAAAAGAGGACTTTCAAGTATTTGTAATGAACAGACCTGAACTGAATAGAAAATTTGACTTTCAAATACAAAACCCTAGAGAAGCATAAAAAAGGTAAACAGGAAAAAGAAATCATGAGGGATATTAAACAATTAAAACGTTTACATTCCTACACAGGAAGTTAATACTCCTAACTCGTAAGAACTTTCTCAGTATTAGGGTAGCTGAAAGGAACATATTTAGACAGAGGGCATAGGTGTGAATTGAATATGAAGGGATGATATCTGTAAAGTGTTTATTTTTTTTTGCCTATCCTTGTTTTTTGTGGGGCAGTCAGGGTGGGGAGGCTTATGTCTAGGGCTGGATTTCATCTCAGGCCTCCTGGGTTAGGGGCTAGTGCTTTGTCCACTGTGTCACCTCGCTGCTGACCCATGATCACATCTTTAAAATAAAATTATGGAGTGAGAGGAATGCACTGGAAGAAAGGGAAAGGAAGAGGTGGAATGGGGTAAAGTAGCCCATGTTAAAAAAAAAATATGGAGTAGAACGGAAGATGGGGAAGGAGCAGAGGAGTGAGTGAGCCTTATTCTCATCAAAATTGGCTCAAAGAGGGAATAACATGCACACTAAAGTGGGTATAGTAATATATTTTGCCCTGAGGGGAAGTGGGAAGGAAAGGGGATAAGGGAGGAAAGGTGAAAGAAGGGAGGGCAGATTGTGGGAGGGGCAGTAAATAGCAAAACACTTTTGAAGGATACGATGAAAAAGATTTAAAATAGAGTAAATATCAAGGGGATGGAATAGGATGGAGGGTAATACAGTTAGCAATAGTAATTGTGAAGGAAATTATGAGCAGGATGCTATCAGAAGGACTTAGGAAAAATGCAAATCTTCAATAAAGAAAGAACTGATGGTATCTGAATACAGATTGAAGTATAATTTCTTTTGGTAGTTCCTCTTTCTAAAGTTATTTTGTCTGTTTTCTTTCACAACCTGACTAATATGAAGATATTTTGCATGACTGCTGTGTTGTTTAAAAATCTAAATGTGGGTTCTAATCTGTCCCACCCCCCCCCCAGTTTTGGGGGAAAACAGACTAAAATCACTGATAAATTCACCAAGAGTTTAGGCTTTTAAGGGTTTATTAAAAGATATAAGATAGTAAAGAGAGAGAAAGATTGAGAACATATTTCTTATAGCATGGAAATCCTAGCCTTCCTGATCTCCCATGTGAAGTCTTGCCACCAAGCTGATGTCTCCAACCAAAAGAGGAAGGAGCCCTCCACCAGCATCTGCTTCCTACTTCATGTTCTCCTCCCAGAAATGGGAGGCTCCTCAAGTTGATTGGCTGGTAGCTTTGATAGACAGTACCCAGGAGCAAATGTCACTTCCTGACGACAAGGATCTTGACCACATGGCTTGCCCTCATATGCCTTCTCCTCATGGTGGAGCTTTCCTACAGTAACTCTCCAGCAGGTAGTGTCACTCCAATCTTTACACTGCACATGTATAACATATATTGAATTTCTTGATTTCTTAGAGAGGGGTCAGGAGGGAGGGAGGAAGAAAATTTAGAATGCAAAATTTAAAAATAATCAATGTGAATTGTTTTTTCCATGTGATGTGGGGCAAATTCTAAATAAATAAATAAAAAGAACAAGAAGGCTGATGTCACTGGATCCTAGAGTATATGGGGAGGGGAAGTAAGATATAAATTGATTATAATGTTAGGAAGGGCTAGATTGTGAATGACTTTAAAAGCCAAACAAAAGGTATTATATTTCATCTAAAACCAACTTAATCTAAAACTAAAATATTATTGTAGTTGATTGAAAGGGTGAGTGACATGGTCAGACCTTCAGTTTCAAAAGATCATTTTGACATCTGAATGGAAAATAGAATGAATTAATGAGGGATATATATTAGAAACACCAAACAGCAGGCTTCTGCAAAAGTACAAGTATGTAGCATTAAGAGATTCTACTACTGTGGAGAAAGAGTCAGAGAAAAGAGGGGCCAATAAGAGAGATGTTATTGAGGTCAACAACTTTAAAACATGACTGAGAAAACCAGAAGCTTTCTCCAATAAATATAACATCAATTTTTACCATATTTCTACTTTAATTAACCCAACTTTCTTCATAAAGACATCATAGACTCTTTTCTTTTTTTTTCCCTTCAAGGATGAGCTTTGAGAATAGTAGATGTCCTGTCATGCCTTCCCTAATACCACCAACTGTCTCTCTCCTTCATTTTCCTTGTTTTTATTTTTTCTGCGTGAAACATCTCAGTAGACCAAATTCTCCTACAGAAAAAAAGTCCCTTTTCTTTGTTTATGTATCATCAGTGTCTAGTATAATATTTAGCATATCTTAGATACTTAAGAAATATTTATGTAAGTGAATTGTAACTTCCTCGTTAGTTATGTGTAACAAATTTTGTTCTCTTATATAGGTCCAGGTTTTCCTTTTAAAAACTCAAATTAACCAATGTTTTATCAATTGTATTTCTTTCTTAATGAACATAAGCTCCTGCTTTCATTTGTTACTTGAATGGTTTTCTTATTTTCAATTTTATTAAGCTCTTCTTGGATTTTCAGAATTTCCAATTTGGTGATTAATTGGGAATTTTTAATTTGTTCTTTCTGAAGTTCTGTTTTAGTTCCATGTCCAGTTCATTGATCTGCTCTTTACTTTATTCATGTAACCATTTAGAGATATTACATTTCCCTTAAGTACTGTGTTGGCTGCATCCCATAAACTTTGTTATTTTGTCTATTGTTGTCATTCTCTTTAATTTAATTATTGTTTCTTTGATTTATTATTTGACTCTTTCATTCTTTAGGATTAGAACATTTAGTTTCCCATTTATTTTTAACTTATCTTCCATGAACCTCTTTTTTAAAAGCAATTGTATGACATTATGATCTGAAACGGATATATTTAATATTTCTGAATGTCTGTATTTGATTGTGAGGCTGTTGGGCCCTAATACATGGTGAATGTTTGTGTAAATGCTGCACATTGCATAGGAAAAGGTATATTCCTTTCTATTCCCATTTAAATTTCTCCAGAGATCTGCTGTATTTTTTCTTTCCTTTCCTTTCCTTTCCTTTCCTTTCCTTTCCTTTCCTTTCCTTTCCTTTCCTTTCCTTTCCTTTCCTTTCCTTTCCTTTCCTTTCCTTTCCTTTCCTTTCCTTTCCTTTCCTTTCCTTTCCTTTCCTTTCCTTTCCTTTCCTTTCCTTTCCTTTCCTTTCCTTTCCTTTCCTTTCCTTTCCTTTCCTTTCCTTTCCTTTCCTTTCCTTTCCTTTCCTTTCCTTTTTTAAGTGAGGCAATTGGGGTTAAGTGACTTGCCCAGGGTCACCCAGCTAGTAAGTGTTAAGTGTCTAATGCCAGATTTGAACTCAGGTACTCCTGACTCCAGGGCCGGTGCTCTATCCACTGCGCCATCTAGGTGTCCCTGCTGTATTTTTTCTAAACCTATATTCACCTCCTTAGTGTCTTTCTTGTTTATTGTGTCAGTCATTAGATTTATCTAATTCTTGGAGGGGAAAGATAAGGTCTCCCTGCTAGTCTTTTTTAACTATTTCCTCCTGTAACTCATTTAATTTCTTCCTTAAAAAATTGGATGCTATACCATTTGTTGAATACATGTTTAATATCAGTATTACTTCAATGTATATAATACCTTTAATAAGAAGTAGTTTCCTTTCTTATCTCTTTTTTTTCTGGGGCAATGGGGGTTAAGTGACTTGCCCAGGGTCATACAGCTACTAAGTGTCAAGTATCACTTTGTTGCTGAGTTCTAAAGTTCTCTGAATCAATAGGACCATCTATAGATTGAAATTCCACTGGAAAGTAGCCATACTTCTTTCTTTCTTTCTTTCTTTCTTTCTTTCTTTCTTTCTTTCTTTCTTTCTTTCTTTCTTTCTTTCTTTCTTTCTTTCTTTCTTTCTTTCTTTCTTCCTTCCTTCCTTCCTTCCTTCCTTCCTTCCTTCCTTCCTTCCTTCCTTCCTTCCTTATTCCCTCTCTCTCTCTCTCTCTCTCTCTCTCTCTCTCTCTCTCTCTCTCTCTCCTTCAAATATGTTTCTCAGAAACATTTTGTCCCTCATTACAAATGTTTTCCTTCTGATCACCACCCCCGCAATTCAACCTCCCCCTTTTCAGTCCCCCCACCCTTCTCTTTTTTCCTTGACCTTGCAGCTCTGGAACTTTTATATAATATTCCTGGAAGTTTACATTTTGAGATCTTTTTCATAAAGTGATTGATGAGTTCTTTCAAAATCTATTTTACTCTCTGTATCAGGTATCAGAGAAGTTTTTCTTGAAAATTTCTTGAAAAATGTTGTTTGGACTCTTTCTTTGATCATTGCTTTCAGGTAGTCCAGAAACTCTCAAATTATTTCTCTGGGATCTCTTTTCTAAGTCAGTTGTTTTTCTACTGAGAAATTTCACATTTTCTTCCACTTTTTTCATCCTTTTGAATTGTTTTTTCTTGTTTTATGTCTGTCTGTTTAACTATCTATTATCTATCTACCTACCTATCTATCTATCTATCTATCTATCTATCTATCTATCTATCTATCTATCTATCTATCTATCTATCTTTACCTTCCACTTTCACAATTCTACTTTTTACAGAGTTGCTTTTTTCAATATTAATTTTTACCTATTTTTCCATGTGACAAATTCAATTTTTTTTCAATTCGACTTTTTAAAGGGGTTTCTTTCTTCAGTGAATTTTTGTGTATCTTTTCCCACTTCTTGTGCTTCATTTACCAAGGAACTGGCTCTTTTTCCCATGATTCTCTTACATCACATTACTTTTTCAATTTTTTTTAACCTCCTACCTTTTTTATTTGATTTTTAACATCCTTTCTGACATCTTCCAGGAAATCTTTTTGGATTTGAGAACAATTTACATTTTTTGAAGACATCTCATGTAGCCATTTTGATGTTGTTCTCATCTTCTGAGTTTACATTTTGATCTCTCCCTTCACCCTAGTAACTTTCCATGGTCAGGTTCTTCTTTTGGTGTTTTGCTCATTTTCCAACCTATTTCTTGATTTTTAACTTTATGTTAAAGTTGGGCTCTATTCTTGGGGTAGAAGGGGCACTGTCACAAGCTTTTTGAGTGATACCATGGGTCCTTGCTACTGAACTGTCGCATGGGTCCTTGCTTCTGCAGGCAACAAAGAATTGCTGCAAGGCTGTCCCAGGGCTTGGGACCTTGCTACTGCCTTGACAGTGTGGCCTATTTCCAGCCTGTCTGGATACTATCTATGCTGGATTGTGCTCCCCTTTTATCCAGTGAAATAGCCCTCTTATACAGACTTTCTAACCTGGCTTCATCTAGAAATTTTTTATTACATCCTTTTCTTATTTCTTCCACTGCAGAATTCATTTTGAGGCATTATTTCCAGTTCCTTGGAGGTGAATTTTTAAAAGTGAGTTTGTGCCTTAAATCATTATCTTGCCTCTAGGTTTAGTCTTTCCTACAGTGTTGTCAACACGATTCCATACTTAGCAAACTCTTTCCTTACCCCTTCTCTATGCATGATGAAAATAATTTGGTATAGTATAACCCCTGTGTGATTTAAAACTGATTATCAGTTAATGGTATAAACTCAATGAAGTTATACTGTAATTGTTGTCATGGAACCTTTACATAATATGTGAAATCAGCATAGGTATTTCTTCTTCTGAATAATAGTAAATACATACAAGCTGGTGACTTTGAAATCCAGTTCTTTATCTGTCCCAAAAGAGTCAAATACAAAGGGATATAGGAAGTCATATATGCATACTTGGAGCTGAGCTAGACCTTCCAAACCATGTAACAGAGAAGGAGACATGCAGGAAAAAGCAAGCTTCTTTCTTTAAACATGGCTTTTTTTGTAAGTTCCAGGAAATCTGATTTTTAGATTCCCCCAAAGGACATTTAACATTGAAATATTGAAGAGGATCATCTGTAGGAGCTGCTAATCTGTGCTTTGATGAACTGAAAGATAAGATAAAGTACTGCCAGAAGCAGCAGAATTTTCCTAGCATGGTTAGAATTGGCTAAGCTTCTGGAACATGCTCAATATCATTCATAGTAGATTTCAGGAATAAGGCATTTTACTTTCTCCTTTTATTCATAAAAGTCATCATCTCTAATCTTTTCACCATTCTGCTAACTCAACCCTTCCCTGACATCACCTCCTTCAGTATCCTCTCCTATTTGACTAGAAGGCTGGAGGGTAGAGTATCAAACTCTTTCCCATGCCATAATTTATAGAAGTCAGAAACTAGACTTTTCAGTTCACTTCATTCTGTATCTCCTATTCTTCCTGGCTTCATCTCATTTGAAAAAGATGCCCCTGTGCTGGGAAATCCTTAGTCGCTCTTTTTATCCTGCCACCATTTTATGCCTCCTTTTGTTTACTATTTCTTTCTGATTAAATTATAATCTCCTTGAGGGCAGTGTCTATATATCTTTTTATTAGTAGCTTCCTCAGTCCTTCACAAAGTGTCATACATAGTAAGCTACTGCCTCTATTTAAATGTGAATCATAATACTAGATATAGCAGCAACAGCAGCAGTAGTAGCAGTGGTGGCAGCAGTGCTGGTGTTGGCAGCAGTGCTGGTTGTAGTAGCAATTGTAGTAGCAGCAGTTATAGGTGGGGCAGTTGTAGTAGCCACAGCATCAGTAATACTACTTATTATATTTACGTATGTATGTATGTATTAATATGATTATGTATGTCTTGGGGCACCTAGGTGGTGCAGTGGATAAAGCATCAGCCCTGGATTCAGGAGTACCTGAGTTCAAATCCAGCCTCAGACACTTGACACTTCCTAGCTGTGTGACCCTGGGCAAGTCACTTAACCCTCATTGCCCTGAAAAACAAAACAAAAAACAAGCAAACAAAAAAGAAATAGTAGTATTAGATGCATTGTATGGTCTTCTGATTCTCTAAATTTTCCATGCCTGAGGAAAAACTATTCACTCAGCCTAAGTATCCATCAATAGGCACCAAGTGGCATCTAAGAAAATTGCAAGCAGTGTGCCTATGAGGAATTAATCAGCATGTATAGATGGTTTTAAACTTTTATGCCAATTCTATCGCAGAAAACAACACAAGGATAAAAGTAATTTTATTTCAATGCAGAAATTCCATCTCAGGTTACTCTGCACATGATTATAGAATATATAGTAAACTGAATCTTTAGATTTTCTGGTCAAGAAATTCACGCTAACATCCTAAGAGCAAGTGATTCATTTATGTAATAACTAAAGACTAAATATGGACTAAAGTGCTCAGTAATGTATGGCAATTCAAAAATCAATGAATAAGAATTCTAAGGGTCCATTTACATTTCTTTTGGAATGGCTAATCATGTTTGAATAAGATTCAATGTATAAGTATGTGGAAGTCATTGCTGAATCTGGGTCCATGAAGTGAGTAAGACAGATAAATGAGCACTCCTAGTTTCTATGAGAATGCAAGTCTTATTTAAATTCAATCTAAAAAAAAAAAAAAAACATTCAGGGGGCAGCTAGGTGGCACAGTGAATAAAGCACTGTCCCTGGATTCAGGAGGACCTGAATTCAAATTCAGCCTCAGACATTTGACACTTACAAGCTATGTGACCTGGGCAAGTCACTTAATCCTCATTACTCCCCAAAACAAAACAAAACAAAACAAAACAACACAAAACATCCTCATCATTATCACTCTGGGTTGGGACCTCCAATGCACAAATTCCATCCACTTATAAAGATTAACAACTGTTCTGTAACTTAATAGATTTGAGGAACTTGCCTACTGACACTAAGAAGATAAGATAGTCACTTAAGTGTTATTCAGATAATAAATGTCAGGGAAAAAAAGGATGTTAACCATTCTTTTTTATACCAGTTGCATTATATAAGCTCTGTATCATGCCTTTTTGTTACCTCACATGTAGTATGTTTAATAAGTATTTGTTTAATTGAATTAAAGCCTCAAAAGGCTCCTTCATGCCCACCCCCTTTTTTTTGTGTGATTTGGAAAATGTCTATATTCAAAGTATCCAAGTATTTTTTTTCTCATTTGAGAAATACCTATATTTAGCCCTGACCTTTATAGAAAAAAATGTGGTGACAGCTCGTATTTTAAGTTCATAGCTTCAAGTCAGTTGTGATCCTAGCCTCAGGGGAATCTTATTTCAAATTCTGCCACTGACCCTGGTAACCTGTGTGACCTTGGATAAGGCTCTTACCCTAGAAAGAGTAATAACTCAGTATTCAGATGTTGTTTGGTCATTTCAGTCACGTGTTACTCTTTGTGACCCCATTTGGGGTTTGATTGGCAGAGTGACTAGAGGGGTTTGCCATTTTCTTTTTCAGATCATTTTACAGATGAGGAAACTGAGGCAAATTGAGTTTAATGTCTTGCCCAGAGTCACAAAGCTAATGAGTGTCTGAGGCCAGATTTCAACTCAGGAAGATGAGACTACCTGAACTCCGGCTTAGCACTCTATCCACCAGCCCACCGAATTCCTCCTGGGAATCAGAGATTCTGAGTTAAAATCATTCCTCTGTGAAACATTCTATATTTCTTCCTCAAATCCCACTTTCTTCAGGAAGACTTTTTTTTCTCATACATATCACCAACTCCTAGTCTGTTTTACTCTAAGATTACCTCCTATCTACGCTGCACATGTGTTCTATATACTGAGATAAATGATTATTTATCTTACATTAATAAGAAATTATTAAATTAGGGTTGAGATTTGCCCTTTCTATTTCCTCATTCAAAGCCCAGTCTTTCTAGGACATTTCTGACTTCACCCCAAAATTTACCCCACCCTGAACCATCTTATCTTGGTGCAAATCTTACCCCGCTATCATTCATTGTTCATTGACTGGGTATAGGATAGATCCTTTTGTGTGCATTACTCTAGGCAGGAATAGTGTGCCTTGAGATGAGTCTTTCTTTGTCCATGAGTAAAGTCACATCTCCAGCCCCTCATGAGAATAATCCCAGCTCTCATTATAATATTCATTCTCTCATTAATTGTTAACCTATCAGAGTTGATTTCTGTCTGTTGGGAACATCCAATTTTCCTAGGGCATATACGTGTTGATCAGCCTTCATGATTCATCTTTGGTTTATGATTAAAAGCCAAGTGACCATACTTTTCTTAATTATTCGCTAGCCATAATTAATAAAAATAATTGTTATTACCCAGAAACTTTGTCTCTTGAACACTTCCTACATTATAATACCTGGGCAGCTAGGTAGAACAGTGAATAGAGCACTGGCCCTGAAGTTGGGAGCATCTGATTTCAAATCACACCTCAGACACTTACTAGCTCTAAGACCATGGGCTCCATTCTGCTCCTGGCCTGTGGTTATTTATTTCATATCCTTTGCAAAATAGAGTTTCCTCCAGAGTAGCATTTCAACTTCCTGAGGTCAGGGATAGTATCCTTTTCAAACTTCACATTATGTAGTATTGTGCCCACTACATAGTGAGTACATATTAAATGCTTATCATGTGGTGTCTGGTACACAGTAGGTGCATAAAAATGCTTATCAAATTGAATTAACTTGGATTGAGCAGAGTTCTGGACTTGATTCCTGCACCTGATAACTTACAAGCCCTGATGGGGCAACATCTACGATTCCTTTCAGTCCCAGTTACATCCAAGTCAAGTCTGCATAACTGAAAGTTGGGGGCCATTTGGTAGAGGGGATGCTTGATTGATTGGATGTTTGTCTGGATAGCCACTCAGTTACCTTTCTGCTCTGGTGTTTCTTAATTAATAGCTGCATGATCTTAGAGAAGTCACTTCACCTCTAAGTGCTTAGTTTTCTTCATCTATAATATACAGGGCTCTCCCTGTATATTATACATGATCTTTAAGGCATATTGATTAAAAATACTGAAAAAGTAGGATCAGAAAATTGTACCAATCATTTCCTTTTTATTTCTTTAATGCTTGGCTAGAAATTGTTAGATCGCCTGAAATCATCCACTTTTACTACTCTCACATGTCTTCCTTTTTTACCCAAGGAGATCTGAACATTATGGGGAAAGGCTGTGGGAGTAGAACCAGTATTATGAATAGCATCTCTTCTTTACTGTCTCCTTTATTATAGTCTCTCTTTAGACTTTAAATGCTCTTGTAAACTTTGGCCAAACCTTAAAAGAGAACTTTCTCTTTTGATTAATAGGCAAAAAACCTATTAAATGAGATGAAATTAAAGCCCTAACATTTTTATCTTTATTTTAAAGCTCAAACCCAATGTCTTCCTATGCCCTATCGGCCAACTCTCTCCACTCAACATCCCATTTTATGGTGTAGGGAGTGGTATAACACAGTGCAGTGATTTTCATCACTACTAGCCCTAGCTATGATAAATCTTTAGTCATCACTTTGGTTCTTGAAAATCTTTCCAGACAAGTGTTAACTGAATGTGAAGGGCAGGGGTGCTCTTTGTCACTGCCTATATTCTCCAACACTGTATTCTCTAGCACGAAGAATGTCCTCTCAGTATTCTGAGGTGAGATTTTTTCCACACACTGAAATCACCAGTCCACTCTGGCTTAATACGTTCTAGACACATAGGGAATGTATTGTTTTGGCCCTTCACTTATATTCAGTGGGGACTAGGGTTGTGAGCCTTTGTGATCTGCAATTTATATTTCTGTCATAGTTGACTATCTGAGATCACTTAAGGTGAGGGTCTGTTACAGATAAGATTAGGCATTGCTATGCCTGTCATTTGGATTTCTACAAGCATGGTTACATGCTTCAGGCTAGCTCCACTGGTACAAATAATTTTGAGGCAGATGCTACATACCTATATCCATCTATTTATACTATTATTTCTACATTCACTCATAAATTCCTTCCTTCTTTCCTTCCTTCCTGAAACATGTCTTGAATAACTATGATAAGTGTAATACAAACATGAAGTGAAGATTAAGATAATATAAATCCCCACAGTCTTTGCAAGAATTAGAACATATCTCAGAATCACAAAAACAAAACAAAACAAAACAAAAACCACAGATTTTGAAAGTTGGAAGGGAGCACAGAAAATGTCTAGTCCAATCCAGAAACAAAATTAAACTTGAGTATGACGTTCAATTCTGGGCAGATTTTAGAGATGTTGATATATATAAGTGTATTGAAAAAAAGATTGATCAACATGGTGAGAAACCTTATTTCTCTGTCATATGTGGATTGATTAAAGAAGCTGGTTATATTTTACATAATGAACATAAGACTCAGAGCAAAAATAATAACTTTATTCAAGTACTTGAATGGTTTTTTGTGTTTTGAGGAAGTTGTTAAACTTTTACTTTTTAAAAAGAGAACTGAATCAAAACTCATAGGTATATGTCAGATGAGTAGGTTTCAATTTGATGTAAAGGCAAAAGCACAACTTTCTAACACCAAAAAATAAAGGGTACTGTTATCAGGTAGTGAGACTCTCAACACTCTGGAATGCTTTAAGAAAAGATTAAAAGACAAGTTTTTTAGATATTTTTAAAGTTAATTCTTAGTCAAACATCAAATAGAATAGATTGATGATCTCTCAAGCCCCCCTCACCAACTCTATGTCAGAAATTGTAAAATTCTGTGACAGATGAATGACAAATGTTCTGTTAAAACAAATAACTACATGGACTTTAGGGATTACAGTTACCTGATAGCAAACTACAAAAACAGATTGGCTAATAAAGTTACACAATTGATTAAATTAAGTTGCAAACATACTGATATAGGAAATAGTGACATGACTATGTACACTGGTCATTTTAACATCTACAACGGAGGCAAACTAAGGCCATCATCCAATTTAATTCAACTCATCATGAAGCATTTATAAATATGCTAGGCACTGGGGACAAAAATAAGTCTCATTTTTCCTCCAGATTGCATTCAAAGAAAATGTCTCCAGGGTACTTATATGAAACATAAATATTTGTCATATTAAGTGGTAAATGCTAGTGCATGGGATTCACCTGGAATGTTGGTCAATGAACATTATCAAATAAGTTAAAATTCAATTAAAGTGTTTGAATTAACTCCAATTCCTATATCTCAGATAGGCACCAGATGGCATTTTACCTAATCTTCTATTCTGTCCCCTCCCCCTTCCCCTACATGTTACATTTCAATATTCCTACTGGCCAAGAAATGGAGATTAAGTCTACAAATTCCTGCTCCCCCTCACCCTTCTCTCCCTCCCCCTCCTCCTCCTTCATCTCTCTGACTCTGTCTCTGTTTCTGTCTGTCTCCCTCCTCTCCCCCATCTCCATCTCTCCAACTATATCAGTATGTTCCATTTGTATACCAATACAACCTTTTGGATAGTGACTTAGGAATGGCCCTTATATTTTAAGTCTGCTAAATTATTAAAAATGTGGAATTTATGATGTTTCTGATGAGCTCAGCCAAGTTAGTTCACTCTCTCAGTGTTATTTTATCTACACCTGTATTAATTCAGACACAAGCTTTATGATTGAGAGCCAATGCTGTGCACTTGTAAGTGTATCAGAATTAGAGAGGCAAAAGATAAAAGTTTAAATTCTCTCTCTTCCACTTATTATGTGTGTGATCACAGACAAACCACTTAGCCCCTTTTGGCCTCAGTGTATGTATGTGTGATTGTGTGTGAGTGTGATTGTGTGTATATATGTATGTTTCTATATGGCATATGGTTTGCTGAGGCACCACTTACTTTTCCTGAAGGCTGACAAAATTATTATTAATAATGACCTTTTTGGGGACACAGGGTCCCCTGAATCCAGGCCTTGCCTAATCTCTTTCAAGGCCAGCCCAGGACCAATAAAGTTGGAAGTCAGATTCTGAATAGACACAATAGAGATTAGAACCATACCTACCTAATATCTGTATCTTCAGAGGGTCTGTTTTTCACAGACCCTGAGCCGCAGGGCACTGCTCATTTTAATATGGACCACCCTCAAGTCCAGTAAACCAATAGATTTGAATGATGTCAGCCAAATAACTCTGAAGAGTGTGTAAGGACCTTCTCTCCTCTGCTCCACAATTTTCCCTTCTTTCTGGGCCTGAGCTGCTAGAGGAAGCAGCCCTGTGTCCCCTCTCTTCTCTCTCAATCTAGGTAATGTAGGACTTCTGAACTTTAGGGAGCCATGTGCTCACTCTCTATGGTTCTGGGGATTTTTGGCTTGCCTTAAATGTAGTCAACTCTTTACTAACATTTAATATGATTTGAAAATAAATGCTTAATACCAAAAATTGGTGCAAGATCCTCTATTTTTTTCTTTTTTGGTTTTTGGATGAGGGAATTGGGGTTAAGTGACTTGCTCAGGGTCACAAAGCTAGTAAGTGTCAAGTGTCTGAGGCCGGATTTGAACTCAGGTCCTCCTGACTCCTTGGCCAATGCTCTATCCACTTCACCACCTAGCTGCCCCATATAGCCTCTAATTTTTAAGTAGCATTATCTTGGCAATCCCAACTAAGTTCCCCAATAATTTAGAACAGAGACAGCCCTGACTCCCCAGCTGCCCAATATTTCAAATGACACAGGGCAAAGAGAAGACTAAGGAGATCATGAAAGGTAATACCTGTGGTATTTCTGTATATCCTTTTAGGCATATTTTTATTCCACCTACTGATGACATTCACACCATCTCATCTAAAAGTGGGAGCATTTGAAGAACTTTCCCATTTATCCCATCTATCTCATCCATAAGGAACTCAAAGTTATTTGCATTTTTCATTGGCTATCATCCATTTTAATAAATGAAGCTTATATATTGTTTCAAAATTTGTGAAGCACTTAATGTACATGATACTTGAGCCTCACAACAAACCAGTGAGGAAGGGATTTGTTATGCTATTACAAAAATGCAAACTGAGCCTCTTTGATATTAAGTGATATGCCTTTGATCATACTATTATTGAGTGCCTAAAGCAGAATTTGTAGGCCAGGCCTTCCAATTTTGCTCTTGCTTCTATGCAACAGTAGCTCTCACTGTCATTCTGTGATAATGGAAATGACCTTTTAACCCTGGACTGTGCATGCATTTTGCTGTTTTCCTTTATATTGGTTATTACAAAAATCATACAATAACGGCATCTCGATTATTTCACTCTTCAAGGAATCTTGTCTGATTTTGACATGAGCATAGAAGAATCCTTATTGGAAGGCAACCTTTAAAGCAGTATTTTCCTCTAAGAAATACAAATCTTTATTTTTATTTTATTTTGTGAGTCAACAAATGGTAAGCATAATGGGATATTTTATCTTTTGTATTGTTCATTCAATTGTTGTACTATAAAGATTTGCTTTGCTATAGAATATAAATTATTAAATCCTATATGTTCTTTTATTATGCCTTTATCAATGATAAGATATCTAATCTATGTGTACATTTTTCTCATAAAGATTATTTTAAAAAATAGGTAGACATATGGTTGGACATTTTCATGTTCAATTTTTCCAGTAATAATGATGAAAAATCTGCTGTCTTTTTACTTTGCTGTTTTTACCTCTTTTCCATATGTAACCTTGATTCTACAATCACTTGCCTAATTTAATAGAATAAATACTGTCAAATCCATTTAGAATAAACACCATAGATAGTGGGGAACAGGAATAAGAAGCTAAACATGATTCTTAGGGTTTGGATATGTTTTTGTTATATGATTTTACCAGTGGTATAACCGAATATTATTGTAATAGGTCTTTGTTCTATTATATCTCATTCCTGCAAGCCTTTGGCAACTGGTAATATAACTTTACACTCCTGAGTGGCTTGTGACTTGCCCTTTTGGAAAGATCCTTGTTTCAAACAAAATCACAGATTCTTATATTGGTCAATACAAACTAATACAGGGTCACCAATGTGGGGGGTGTGAGATTCTTTATCCCACTTTATCAGAAGACAACGTGGCAAGGCTAGTCATGCTTGTAAAAGCTCTTTCACAGATGTCCACCCCATCACTCCCCCAGCAAGGGACAGATAATCTTGGCTGGGTCATATATATCAGAGCAGAGATGTAAACTTCTGAATGACAAGAACAGTAAGTGGTGAGCAGCATGAGATTAATCCTAAAGGAAGATTTTTAATGGTGTTTTATCTAGTGGGCCCTCTGCATCCTGCCTGCCTCTTTTTTCCTAGATCTTTATTTAAAAGAAAAAAATGGTTATCCCAAGCAGTACCTGATTGTTACATCCTGTTATGAAATATAATTAGATCCTTTCCCCCCCAGCTCCATTATTGCAATATGCCAGGCTTCAAATAATATGTTTTTTTTTTCTAGATAACTGAAATGATATCATCTTGAAAGTTTCCAAAATTTTCATTTTAGGCATTTTATAACCATCTTGGGAAAAGAGTAGGCTAAGTTCTTTCTCCCTTCTTAAATGTGGAATGCAGAGTTACATTTCTTTGTTGAATTACCATCTTCAAAATTATCTTCCATGGTAATGCAATGTTTTGTGCTATTTTCCCTAAAAAAATCTGTTCACAATCATCTCCAACATATTTTTTTCAGAATGATACTACATTGCCCCCCCCCCCCACACACACACCCTTACACCTTTGCTTCTATCAAACTGTCCTACTGGTTTTCCTTCTCTGTGAAATTCCATCTCCTGTTTCTATCTTTTTACACAGTTTGTCACCCATGCCTGGAATGCTCTCCCTCATCAAATCCATACTTAGTAACTCTTAGTCCCCTTCAAGTCTAAGCCTGAATGCCAGGTCCTACCAGAGGCTTTTTCTGATTATATTCCAAGTATTAGGATTTCTCCAAACTTTGAAATGATTCCATATGTTCTGTAACTTCATACCCCCAGTTCCTGTCACAAAGAGATGAATAAAGGCATGGTCATCACCTGGACCCTTCATTAAATTATGGTCACTTGTGTGTCAAAGTATATATTTATGTGACAGATGATCTTATCTTGTTTTTAGTATAATTTTCTGATCTTTTTTATCATGTACAACAGATGTTGTTGCAGATGTTGCAATTCCTACCATTGTGCTTTTCTTGCAAATTATTATTGAGTGCCATAATATGAGGTGACCAAATATCCCGTGAGATTATCCTTCTTCGGGTCTTCTGATGCATGATGACTGATTCTGTAAATACCTTAATTTACTTTTTCAAAGAGAATCTGTGACAATTTCCTTCTCTCTTATGTGTTCTGTTTTAATAAGTATATAAAATAAAATCTAATAATTTACTCTGGAATCATTTACAAGTATTGATCATTGCCCATGATCTCATATTTATAGGACCAAGAACTAAATGACTGTTTATGGATGATCTGAAAAACAGTGTATCTTAGAACCAGATTCTGCCTCTTTTCCTGTAAGTCTACCATCATTATTAGGGGAAAAAATGGAGGGATTAAGAAATATGGAAATTCAAGAAATGTGGGACCGGAATTATTCCTCTTCATGTCATATGTTACAATGGTCCATAAATTCATTATTAAGGTGTAAGTCTCTTCCAACTAGGCTAGGCCAGTACTTGTAAAATAGACGTCATTGGCCATGGCCACACTTACTGAGTTTGTACTCTGTTGTAATGGTTCTGAGAACCCAAGGTTACTCTCATAACATAATGAAGTATAATCAATCAATCAATCAACTGATTGATCCTAGTTGAGTAAACATTTACAACAAACCAGGAACTATGCCAAATCCACTAGCATTCAAAGAAAGGCAAAAATAGTCCTTGAACTCAAAGAATTTATTTTCAAATGGATGAGATCACATGAAAATAAATAGGGATATCATAGAGGTTAAATTCAGAACAGATAGAATGCAACATTAGAACAGAACTCTATTACCTTACACATAGCAGTGAATGTTGCTGAATTGAACTGAAGTCCAGATATGTTTTGCATAGTTAAGGTTGTCAGTTACTTTACCTTAGGATAGGCAAATCATTTATATTCTTTGTGGCAGCAAATATTCTCACACAGGATAAAGTCTTTTAATGATTTTGACCAAAACAAATAGTTTTTGAACTGATAAGATATAGGTGAGCTTTTCCAAATCCCTTCTGTTTCCTCTTGTTCCCTGTGACAGAAAGCAATCCCCCTAGGGCCCAGTGGTTACAACATTGTATTTACTTTGTTATCTGCTGAGTGAAGATAGTGTTGCCTTGGGTAAAAAGAGGTAGGGGCTGACAGAAGGAGGGCAAATAGCTTTTCAGAATTCATTTTCAGGGCTGAGTTCTTCAACTTCTTATCACAGTTGTTCATTTTTGGATAAAGTAGTAAATACCAACCAAAATTAAGGGGATAGTGTGAGTGTGTGTGTTTCTGTGTTCTTAATACATGCACATATACATATGTATATAAACATGCACACAAAAAGAATATGTGTATATATGTATATAAATGCATGCAATGCATGTGTGTACCCATGTATGTATAAATGTATATTTAAATACTTATAGATAGACACATATATGTGTGTGCATATGTATGTATGTATGTATGTATGTATGTATGTAGATAAACATCCCACTCTACCTTTAAGATACCAACATGAACTGAAAATATTTTTACCCTATTTTAAAAATAAATGGACACTGGACTCCAGAGATTATGACTAATAGCTCACTTTACTACTACTATCCTAATGTTTCCTTTTCTAAAAGACTTTAAGTTGTGAGGGGAAAATGAAGGAAATATTAAGAATGCCAATCCCATTGCTTGTTTTTTGTTTCGTTTTGTTTTTGTTTGTTTTTAGATATGACCTTTAAATTAAATCCAATGAGGTCCTGGCATCTCTCTACTCAGTGATGTTTATTCATGTCCGTGGGTGACAACATGGGAGAGAGTTGTCAGAGAGAACAGGAAAAAAACAACAAGAACAACATCGCAGGAGTGTAGATGAGTGAGGGTTTAGGGCAGTTCCCTGGAAAGAGTTTCCCATTCTTGTTTGTTCTAACTAACCTTCACATAAACAAGCACGGAAATCTGGTCTCCCTTCGGATGGGGGTTAAAATAATACTTATCCTGAAAGTTCACTAAAATGTGTTATTATTGTGCAGGAAATGGAAATATAGGAAGCTAGGTAATGAGGAGCTGTAGTGGACTTGGAACTCCTTGAATATTTGGACCCAATAAGAACAAGGAGAAGAACTAGGAGCAAAGTGTATACTTGCATGCCCTATAATGGATCTGTGGTAGCCCTGAACAGTTCTATGTCTTTATCAATGACTTCAAGCAAGCCAAAAATAACACACTAATCAAGGAGAAAATTTCATGAAGTTCAGAAGAATGGCTCGGGTTTTAGTTCATGTGATCATAAATTTATACCTTGAAGGGACCTTAGAAGTCACTTATCATAATCAGCTAATTATACTTATGAAGAAAGTGGGGCACAATAGGCTTAGTGAGTTTCCTAACTTAGCCCAATTAATATTTGACTTGGAATTTGAACATGTACTCCTGAATCCAAATATCACTCCCTCTCCATCACTGATTGGTTTTCCTTCAGAATCAAAGACATTTCTGAATAGATTACAATGATAGACATAGAAATCATCTTATTAGATTTTTTAAATTAAAATTTAGAAATTTCCATCTTTCCTATTCAATTTCACCTTTTATAGGATAAATGGAATAATCATAATTCTATTTAATAATTCCACTTAATAAAATGGAAATTTTAAAATTCAAATTCAAAAATAAATTTCATAAATACAGAACAGGAAAAATGTAGCTAGATAACATTTCAAATATATAAAATCATATATCTATATATGTGTGTGTGTATATATACACACATACATACATATGTGTAAATACAAATATGTATTATGTATTCAAATGAAATTATTTTTGACATTTCCAAGACATTTGTAGACCATCAAAGCAGCATATAAACTGCAACATCATGGTCCATTAAGATTTCTGATTTTGGAATCAGAAGCCCTGAGTTCAAATCTCTATTCTACAACTTGCTGACTGAGTAAACCAGTGCAGTTAACTTAATGGCCTCAATTTCTTCTTCTCTAAAATTATAGGAGGAGACTATTTGACCTCTATAGTCCATTTTAGGCAAAGGGTCTAATTTCAGCTCGTATTATT
The DNA here is from genome assembly GCF_019393635.1 of Dromiciops gliroides. Lineage (NCBI taxonomy): Eukaryota > Metazoa > Chordata > Mammalia > Microbiotheria > Microbiotheriidae > Dromiciops > Dromiciops gliroides. The sequence goes on from NC_057862.1 coordinate 684,649,744, forward strand.
TTCATTATTATTATTCCATCACCTGGAAAATGATAGAAATGCCACATTCATTGTAATTTTTCTTGTTGGAAATAGGATTACAGAGGAGCAGATAATCAATATACAATTAACTTTTGATGGCACTGATGGAAAGCCACAAAAGAATGGATATTTTCAAATGGCTGGTAATTAAACAATCATATCTCTTTTGTTTAGGATTTTTTTTATATCCTCCCTTAAATATCAGAGTGTTCATCCTTCGTGCATTCATGCTGTTTTAAAAACAACAAAGAAGACCCATTGTGTGAGCCTAGCTCAGGAGATTTACTTTGGAAAGCTCTTTAATGGGATTCAGTTGGAAGACTATTGGATATAGAGTAAGAGAAAAAGGTTTCAGTTCCCAGCTCTACATGTTCTACCTTCATGGATATAGGCAGACATGCTTCATCTATCTGTACCTTAGTTTCCTCATCTGTTCATATGAAACATTTGGATGAGGTGAGCTTCAACTTCATTGCTGGTACCAAATCATCCCTCTCTAGGCAACTAGGCCATGTAGCTGATAGCGTGCTGTAAAGTTTCTATCTGTAAGGTGGCTAAAATGCTAGCCTAAACTGTCTAAAAATCTAATGAGTGGGCAGCTAGGTGGCGCAGTGGATAAAGCACTGGCCTTGGATTCAGGAGGACCTGAGTTCAAATCTAGCCTCAGGCACTTGACACTTACTAGCTGTGTGACTCTGGGCAAGTCACTTAACCCTCATTGCCCTGCAAAAAAAAAAAAAAAAAAAAAAAAAAAAAGGAAAAAAAAAATCTAATGAGTGGTCACCATAAATGATCAGCTTTAGCAAGAGTTTAGACTTTTAAGTATTTATTAAGGAGCATAAGAATTTAGTGAGGAGAGAGAAAGAGGCCAAGATGCCTTCATCTATCTATCTAAGAGAGCCAGCATCTCTGCTCCACTCCACACGAGGTCCCAGGGAAAGAGAGAGACCCTTGCTCCTCCCTCCTCCCAGAAACCTCTCATGAAACAGGAAAAAGGGCCATCCACATACACACAGCTCCAAGCTAATTGGCTGACAGCTTTGATCGACAGTACCTACGAGCAAACATCACTTCCTGATGCCAAGGCCACTTGGCTCATCCTCAGGACAGAGCTCACAAAATGGTCCTCCCAGCAGGGGGTGTTATTCCAACTCTCACAGTGCTTAATGTGGAGTCAGGAAGATATGCGCCCAAATGCTATCTCAAACACTTCTTTATTGTATGAACCTGGAGAAGTCACTTCTCCCACTCTCAGTTTTCCTGTCTTTAAATAATAATAGCAGCTCCTTTACAAGGTTGTTGTGAGAATCAAGTGGGAAAAATGTATCCAAAGCACTTGAAAAACTCAATGCATTATATCATTTCTCAGAGTTCATCACTTCCAATTCTGGAGGAGGATATAATTTTTCATCTTGGTCCTTTGGAATTGTCTTGTATCATTTTCTTGATCAGAGTAGCTTAATCTTTCACACTGATCATTGTCATGATATTGCTTTTGCAGTTTAAAATAGCCTCCTGGTTATACTCACTTCACTTTGCATCCATTCATATCAATCTTTCTAGGTTTTTTGAATACTTTTCCGTCATCATTTCTTACAGCACAATAGGATTCCATCAAAATCATATATCACAACTTGTCCAGCCATGTCTTAATTGATGAACAGCCTTAGAATTTCCATCTCTTTGCCACTACAAAAAGAGCTGCTATAAACAGTTTTGTACCTTCAGATCCTCGCCCCCCTTTTTTGTATGTCTTTGGGATATAGACAATGATGATCTTGCTGAATCAAAAGATTGTAACATTTTATAGCCCATTAGGAAGGTCTGAATTATTTTCCAGAATGGTTGGACCAGTTCACAACTATACCAACAATGAACGTACCTGTTTTTCTACATTCCCTCCAGCATTTATCATTTTCCTTTTCTGTCATGTTAGATGGGTGTGAGATGGAAACTCAGCATTCTTTCTTAAATAAATAGCTATTTAAGACATTTTTTCATGTGCCTATTAATAGCTTTGATTACTTATTCTGAAAATTACCTCTACATACCCATTTACCATGTATCAATTGGGGTCAAGTGTTGCCTTAACTTGCCTTATTTGTAAACTTCTATACGAGTCATGTAGTCACTTAGTGCTCTCCAGGTAACTGGTTAAGATAAATTGCAGAGAAAGTGCCAAACTTTATTGATAGAGGGAGTTCTATTATCCAGGACTTCCCCTTCATAAATAAAATCACAGGTCCAGTCTTTATCCTCAATCAAAATTTTAAAGATCAAGAAACAGGCACAAACAATTTAAATTATATCCCCATAAACACACAGCTGCCATGAATCATATTTTGGATTTAATCTCAGGTATTTCTGCCTCTAAGACTAACAAACATTTTTCCTACCATACTGCTTTCACAAGATAGCTCAGCCCTTTCATGTTTCTACCTATTTAGATTATATCCTGGAGAAATGGGAGTTTCCTGACAGCAGGAACACATTATTTTTTGTCTTTCTGTATCCAGCACCTCATACCAATGCTGGCACATATATACTTGTTGAATTATAGATATAATAACTCTCATGTGGATGCAAAGTATCAAAATACAAAGAACTGTTGCTTTTCTCAAAATTTGACACGTTTGACTCCTACCTTCTCTAGACAAAGAGCAAATTATTAAACATTAGAGTTGAAAGGAGAGAACCTTTTCCTATGAGATGCTTCTGGGGGCCAATCTTAAAGAAGAAACTGAGAATATTCATGACACAGTTCCCTAAGGTGAGTAGGTACTGGTGCCCTAAAGCATTGGTCCCCCAAGGATTCATATATTTAGAGGGAGCTGTGATAGCAAAAAGCATATTTGTCCACAAATGAATCACAGTGCTCATAATCAATTCAGACATGACTTGGAGCTAAATCCAGAAGATTGAAATAATTTAATATCTTGAAAGATCTGTTGGGGCGCCTGTCTATCCATGGATATAGAAGACAATTTCTCCATACTTATTTACCATATTGGGTGAAAATTTTACAACTGTGGGTGAATCTAATGTGGAGCCCCTTAGGTTGTCTTAGATATAAGAAACAAAATCAAATTTTCCTTCAATAATTAAATGAAGAATCCAGTTATTTATATGGTAAATGCATAAAGCTATGTTTAAAAATACTTCTAAGATACAAGATCGGTGGGGAAATGAGAAGTGGTGTTTTTTTTTTCTTCAAAAAAAAAATACAGAGTTTAGTGGACCTCAACCTGCATATGAATCAATCACATGTTTTGGCATCAAAATGAGTTAATATGATCTTGGGTTGCATTGAGAAAGATACATCTGACAAGGATAAGGAAGTATTAGGCCTATTGCATTTTGTCATGATTAGAACACATATGTAGTCTTGTGTTTAACTTAAATAAATATTTATTTTAAGTGCCTACTATGTGCTGAGGACTATACCAAGTTCTGGGAATTTAAAAGGAGGGAAAAAGACAGTCCCTGCTCTCAAGGAGTTCACATTCTAAGAGGGGAGACAACATAAAAAATATACATATACAAATAAACCATATACAGGATAAATATGATATAATTAACTTAGAGAAGGCCCTAGAATTAAGAGATATTAGGAAATATTTCCTTTAAGAATTGAATTTTATCTGGGACCTAAAAGAAGCCAAGGAAGCCAGTAGAGAAGGAAGGAGAGAATTCCAGACATTCAGGGCAGCCAGAAAAAATGCCTAGAACTAAAATATAGCGTCTTGTTCATGGGACAGCAATGAGGCAAGTGGGACTGGTTTGAAGAGCATACAGTGAGGTGTAAAGTGTAATAAAAATAGAAAGGTAGGAGGGAGCTAGGTTATGGAGTGAGTATTGAATGCCAAATGGAGGATTTTATATTTGTTCCTGGGGGCAATGGGAGTCACTGGAGCCTATTGAATGGGGAGGGGGGTAACATGGTTGGACCTGAGCTACAGGAACATCACTTTGATGGCTGAACAGAGGTTGGATTGGAGTAGAGAGAGATTTGAAGTGGGATAGTACAATAATCCAGGTATGAGATGATGAAGTTATGAACCAGAATGGTAGGAGAGAAGGGGATCTATATGAGAGTTGTAGCAAAGGAGAAATTGGATGGACTCTCAGCAATAGCTTGGATATGGGGGAGTTAGAGATAATGAGGAGTGCTGGATAACTCATCGATTGCAAGCCCGAAGGGAAAATGATGCTGCCTTCTACAACAATAGGGAAGGTAGGAGGTGGAGAAACTTTAAGGAGGAAGATAGTAATCTCTATTTTGGTCATAATGCATTTAATATGGCTATTGGACAACCAGTACAAGATACCTGAAAATCATTTGGAAATGGGAGATTGGAAGTCAGCAGTGAAAGTGGAGAGATAAAGGGAGATTTGAGAATCATAAGTATACAGGTGGTCATTATATGGTTGGAAAGTGATGATACCACTAAGTGAAACAGTACAGAGGGAAAAAGAAGAAAATATAGGACAGAAACCTTAGGAACACCTAAAGGTTAAAGGGAGTGATCTGGAAGAGGATCTAGCAGAGGAAGCTGAGAAGGGAAGTAATGTAGATAGGAGGAGAACCAAGAGACTGTACTGTTCAGCAAACCTAGAGAAAAGAAAATATCAATAAAGAGAGGGAGAAAAACCATGTCAAGGATAATGAGTATTGAGAAAAGACTATCGTATGTGACAGCTAATAGATCATTGGTAACTTTGGGGAGAGGATTTTCAGAGGCATAAGGTAAGAAGTGGGATTGTAAGGGCTTTTAAAAAGAATGAGGGTAGGGAACATTGAAGCAAATAAAGTGGTGGCAAGAATTGCAAATGATCTTTTAAAGGGATTTGTCTAAAAAGGGGAAAAGAAATATAAGAGAACAGTTAATAGGGAAAGAAGTATCAAGTGAGGGCTTTTTTGAAGGTTAGGGAAACAAGTGGGTGTTTGTAGGCAACAAGAATTAAGCCAGAATAGAGGTTGAAAATAAATATTACAATGGGGTTAACTGATGGGCAAACTTTTGAAAGAGATGGAATGAAATGGGATCACTTCAGGTAGAGAAATTATTCTTGATAAAAATGTAAGGCCACCCTCATCTTGTGAGATAGCAGTAAATGAGGAAACATTTGTAGAAGGTTTATGAATGATAGCAGATAAGGAAGAGGGAGTTTAAGGAAAATATCTGCTTTTTCCCACAGAATATGAGTCAAGATTTTGAGCTGAAAGAGCTGGATGTAGAGGAGCCATAGGGGATTTGAGGAGGGATGAAAAAATCGTTTTGGAAGAGCAACTATGCACAATGGGATAGTGATTTGCTAAGGTAGGTACAGAAAATACACCTGGCAGCAGTGAGGCTCTGATTGGGAGAGTGGAACATAACTGTGTAGGAGAGGCAATCAAAATGATTCATGATTTTCTCTAGCTTTATTCAGTAACAATGTGTATGAGTAAAGACAGCAATTGGAGCCAATGATCTAAGACAGGTTTGGCAGAGATTAATAGGTTAAATGATAAGGGGGCTATTGATTCAAGAGAAGAGAAAAGTATACTTGAAATTTCAAGATGAGGATGAGAGACTGCTAATGTGGGGGAGTGGGGGAATGGCCTAGGAGAGAATTGAAGGTTCAAATGATTGAAAGTCATAGTGTGGAAGTATAGTTGGGCTTTGTAAGAGAGAAAAAATGGAGAGGTGAAAAGCCAAAAGATTATTATTAGAGATGGAGATTTTGAAATTCTTGAATATGGAGGCGGTGAATTTGTCTTTGATGCTAAGATTAAGAGGATGAACTGTGTGTGTGTGGCTGTGGTGAGGTGATGGAACAAGTCATAAGAAGTAAGTAGATAGAGAAACTCGGTTGTTTGTTTAAGGAAGAGTAAGTGTGCAGTTGATGTCTCCTAGGATTAGGGCATTAGTTAATGAGACTATTTCTGGGAAATATGCCACAGGTAGGTAATTAACAAGTCATATGTCTTCTAGAGAGGGATTACCAGGATCGTTAAGGCCCTCAAGATCATTTCATAGGAGGGCTGGTTAAAGAAGCAATCTAGGTTTACTTTAGTTGAAGAAGAGAAGATTTAAGCAATCTATATTGAAAATCTTCCAGGATTTGAAGGGCTTTCATGTGGAATGATTAGTATCATTCTACTTGCAATCAGAAAAAAAAGAACTAGGACTTATAGGTGGGTGTTAGAAAGTGGTAGAATTGGATTGATTCCCGGGGGAAATCAAACAATTTTATAACAATTAGAGAAGTCCAAAAATCTGACTTTCAGGATGTAATAAATATCCAGTTACTAAAGGGCTTTAATTCAATATGGTATGACTTCTCTAAAGAGGTATTACAAAGAGTTTTGGGGTAAAGTATGACCTAGATGTCATGGTCACAATAGGTCTTTTCATATGTGAGGTCCAATGATACTAACTAGACCTGCTTGAATTTTTGCTCTAGAAGCATATCCTTTGATATATTGAAATAAGAATTTACTAGAAGGTTCTTGCTTTTTCCTCTGAAATAATATAATTTTCTAGATTCCCAGGCCTGTTTGATGTTATCTTCAAATCTCCTGCTCTTGTCATGTTGTAGGTACTCAATAAGTGTTTAGTAGTTGATTAGAATGTTTTTTTTTTTGAGGGAAGGAACTAATTTGTGTCTTTGTATAACAAGAATATAGCACAATGCCACACATAAAGAACTAATTTAATAAATGTTTCTTGATTATATTTTAAGCCTTTAGGGGGCAGATCAACCTATTAAAATGCCAGGCACATACTAAATGCTTTAAATATGTCTTAATTAATTGATTATGACAAAAAATAATCCCTACCAGTAGGTACATGTCTTATATCACTTGAGTAAATATGTCACAAAGGTAGCTGTTTTGATCATTAAAGTAGAATAAAATTACTAGAGGTCCTATAATTGTCTGTTTTTATCTTGATTTATCTCATTATGAAACCAACTTATTTTCTTGAAGTAAAACTGAAGTTGATCATTGTGACTAGGCATCCCCTTCTTGCTCTCTGTACTATATAAAGGCTCTTACTTTGTTAAGCTTCTTCCCTCTCCATCCTGACCTATTCTTTATATTATGGGGCAGCTAGGTGGTACAGTGAACAGAGCACTGGCCCTTAAGTTGGGAGGTCTTGAGTTCAAATTTCATCTCAAATACTAGCTGTGTTTCTCTGGGCAAGTCACTTAACCCCAATTGCCTTAAACATCTGGGGTCATTTCTAGTTGTCCTGATGTACATCTTGCCACTGGACCCAGATAGTTCTGGAGGAGAGAGTGAGGTTAGTAACTAGCCCTCCCTCATTTAAATCTAATTCACTGCAAATCATGACATCACCTCCTGATGTCATGGTACTCTTCGAGAACAAATAACAAAAACAACATTAAAATCTAAATTGTGTGGTTGCCTTAAATTAGAAGGTTTAGCACCAGTCTTTGGGCATTAAGCATTTATTAAAGCATACCAGGTATTCATGTGGAGTTCAGAAAGTTAATAAAAGGCCTATCTAGCCTAGAGTTCCAGTCTGGTCTGGTTCTTCCTCAAGTCCTCTGCCATGAGCCTGCTTTAGCCATGAACTCTCCTGAAACTGAGTGTGGAAACTTTTTATATTTCTGGAGGATGGGTGGTCTTTACACACTGCTTCAAGATGCATTGATTAGTGTCATCAAAATCCATTGGTTCAGTGGACTTGAAGGTGGTCTTGAGTTGAGTTAAAAGTCTTTACCTTCTGAGAACAATACCTTCTTAAGAGCTAGCCCAGTGTGCTTACAATCTAGTTAACTTGAAGTAGGCTAATCAGGAGTCAATAACTCTCATTTAATTCAATCAGTTTAGATTAATCTCCAGGTGGGCCTTTGAGTATCTGCTAAATCCCATTATTTTATCACCATATCTTGCCATTGGATCCAGATAGATCTGGAAGAGAGAGGGAGGTTGGTAACTGGTCCTACCTTATTTAAATCTAATTCACTGCAAATCATGACATCACCTCCTGATATCATAGTCCTCTTCAAGAACAAATAACAAAAACAACATTATTCATACTGTTATTTTTGCTCCCATGGCTCTCCAAGCCCTCATATCAGTGGGTGATTAATTCTCTACAATTTCTTAACTACAAGTTTTATGAAGTAGGGATGTCCATTCCTTCCTAGTACCTAGATGGGCTCACAGTTTGGGGGCAGGGAGGAACTATCTAAGATTTAATCATAAATTCTGAAACAGTTTAGGCTTTTAAGTATTTATTAAAGTGTATTAGAAATTTATGAAGAGAGAGAGGGTGAGAAGAGATCTCACAGAATGGAAAACCCTAGCTTAGATCTATGCACGATAGAGAGAAAATCTCGCCTTTACCTAACATTTGAAGTTCTGTCACCACACTGAAGTCCCCAAATGAAAGAGGTGATCCAGTGAGCCACCCTCACCTTCCTACTTCCTGTCTCCCTCCCTGAAAGGGGAGGTCCTTCAAGCTGATTGGTTGAGGGTGGTCCCCTGTTGATTTTATAGTCCACAGACTCTAAGAGCAACACCCCACTCAGCCCAGCAAGGTGAGGTGTTGATTTAATTATTCTTAAGTAGGTTATCAGTCATTTTCTCAGTTTTACCCAATTCAATTGTTTCCAGATCAATTTTCAGGTTGGGCTCCTGGACATCTGCCAAATTCCATTATTTTATCACACTACCACCTCCTTTAGTCCTTGATTTCTTAAACATGTAATAAAATAGTGGTAGTGTTGATTTACTTATTGCTTTATTCACTCAACAATCATTTGTTAAGATTTTCCTTTTTGTCATATACCTAAATATATATATATGCTCTTGCTCCCATTAGGATACAAGCTCCTAGAGATTAGAAGAATTCCCCCTTTTGTCTTTATATCCTCAGTGCTTAGTACAATGCCTAGCACAGAACAAATGCTTGATTATTGCTTGTTGAATCTTGAATGACTGATTATTCAGCCACTCTGATAGATGCCAGTGATATATAGATACAACACAACAATCTATATCCTTGGAGATCTGCCATTTTATTGGGGGTGAGGGCAGAATGTAAATACATAAATTAATATCAAATATGTAATTTTTAAAAAACAAAAATAATTTTCCATGAAGAGAGCACTAAGCACCGGGACATCAGTGTGGGGGGTAACAATTGAGTTGGGCTTCGGAGGAAATAACACATTCTAAGAGATAAAAGAGAGGAGTAAGACCATTACCAAAACTACTGGGGTGGGGAGGGAAAATTCCAGGCAAAGGGAAGGAAGAGAACATAGGAAAAGAGAATGGTTAGGCTGGGGGGAGGGGTTATATGAAATCGAATCAGAAAGATAAATTGAAACCAAATTATAAAGGTATTAATATGAATGTAATGAATCAGTACTTTATCTGAAGGCAATAAAAAGTGACTGAAGCTTTTTGAGGAGGAATCATATAGTCAAATTGACACTTAAAAATAACAGTTTTTCTAGATAAAATAAATTAATATCTACAAAAAATATAAATTACCCAGATTAGCAGAAGAAGAAATAAACTGTTTAAATAACCTAATTTTAGAAAAAAGAAATTGAAGAAGTCATCAATGAACTTCCTAAGAAAAAATACCCAGGAACAGATGAAGTCACAATTGAATTTTACAAAACTTTTAAAGAATAATTAATTCCAATGCTATATAAATTATTTGAAAAAATAAGTGAAGAAGGAGTCCTAACAAATTGCTTTTATGAGAGAAAAATGGTGCTGATACCCAAACCAGGAAGAGCCAGAGAAAGAAAATTATAGACCAATCCTGCTAATGAATATTGATGCAAAAATTTTTAAATAAAATCCTAGCAAAAGGATTATAGAAATATATCACAAGGATCATATACTATGACCAGGTGGGATTTATACCACGAATGCAGGGCTGGTTCAATATTAGGAAAACTCTCAGGATAATTAACCATATCTGTAACAAAAGTAATAGAAATCATATTATTATCTCAATAGATGAAAAGAACTTTGACAAAATATAACACCCATTCCTATTAAAAACACTAGAGAGATGGGGCAGCTAGATGGCACAGTGGATAGAGCACTGGCCCTGGATTCAGGAGTATCTGAGTTCGAATCCAGCCTTGGACACTTAACACCTACTAGCTGTGTGACCCTGGGCAAGTCACTTAACCCCAATTGCCTCACAAAAAAAAAAAAAAAGAATACATTACACAATTATTGGGGGCAGCTAGGTGGCACAGTGGATAAAGCACTGGCCTTGGATTCAGGAGGACCTGAGTTCAAATCCAGCCTCAGACACTTGACACTTAACTAGCTGTGTGACCCTGGGCAAGTCACTTAACCCTCATTGCCCTGCAAAAAAAAACCAAAAAAACACTAGAGTGCATAATAATAAATTGAGCTTACCTTAAAATGATAAGTACTATTTAGCTAAAACTATCAGCAAGCATTATCTGTAATGGGGTTGCCCTAAAAGTCTTCCCAATACAATCAGAGGTAAAATAAGGATGCCCATAATCACCTCTATTTTTTAATATTGTAAAAGATATGTTAGCTATAGCAGTAATATAAGAAAAATAAACTAGAGGAATTAAAATAGTTAATAAGGAAAGAAAACTATCACTCTTTGCAGACAATATGATGTTATACTTAGAAAATACTAGAGAATCAACTAAAAAGCTACTTTTAAATATTAACAACTTGAGCAAAGTGACAGGATACAAAATAAACCCACATAAATCATCAGCATTTCTATATGTTACTAATAAAGTCCAGCAACAAGAGATAGAAAGAGAAATCCCACTTAAAATAACTGTGGCCAATATAAAATACTTGGGACTCTACCTCCCAAGACAAATACAGTAACTATATTACCAGAACTACAAAACACTTTTCACAGGAATAAAGTCAGATCCAAACAATTGGAAAAATATTAATTGCTCATGGGTAGGCAGAGGCAATATAATAAAAATGACAATCTTTCATAAGTTAATTAATTTATTTAGTGCAAGACCAATCAAATTATCAAAAATATTTTATAGAACTAGAAAAATAATAACAAAATTCACCTGGAAAAAAAGTTCTAGGATATCATGGGAATCAAGAAAAAAGACAAAAGCAGGTGGTCTACCAGTACCAGATCTCAAACTATATTATAAAGTGGTAATTATCAAAACAATCTCATACTGGCTAAGAAATAGAGTGGTAGATCAGTAGAAAAGAATAGATTTAAATTACACTATAGTAAATTACTATAGTAATCTAGAATATGATAAACACAAAGGTCCAAGCTTTTAGAATGAAAACTCATTAATTGAGAAAAACTGCTGGGAAAACTGGAAAACAGTATGGCAGAAACTATCTCTAGACCAATATCTCATACCATATACTAAAATAAGGTCAAAATGGATACATGATTTACACATATAGGATGATACCATAAGCAAATTAAGGAAGTATAGAATCATTTATCTGTCAGATTTATGGACAGATGAAGAATTTATGACCAAAGAAGATATAGAGTATAAATTTATATGTAAACTAGATCTTTTTGATTATAAAAAATTAAATAGCTTTTACACAAACAAAGTTAATGTAGCCAAGATTAAAAGGGAAGTAGAAAACTGGGAAAGAATTTTTGAAATAAATATCTCTGATAAAGGCCTAATTTCTCAAATATATAGAGAATGGAGTCAAGTTTATAAAAATATAAAGTCATCCCCCAATTGATAAATGGTAAACGGATATGAACAGTTTTTAGACAAAGAAATCAAAGCTATCTATAGTCATATAAAATGTTCTATATCATTCATTATTGATCAGAGAAATGTAAATTAAAACAACTCTATCACCTCACACCTTTCAGAGTGGCAAATATAACAAAAATGGAAATATTGGGTGTTAGAGGGGATGTGGGAAAGCTGGGACACTAATCCACTGTTGGTGGAATTGTGAATAGATCTAACCCTTCTGGAGAACAATTTGGAATTAAGCTCAAAAGGCTATAGAACTGTTCATACTCTTTGATCCAGCAATGTCAGTACTAGGTTTATATCCCAAAGACATCCCCAAAAAGAGAAAAAGACCTATTTGTTTTGTTGTTGCTGCTGCTGTTGTTGTTGTTTGGACAGGGCAATGAGGGTTAAGTGACTTGCCCAGAGTCACACAGCTAGTGAGTGTTAAGTGTCTGAGGCCAGATTTGAACTCAGGTCCTCCTGAATCCAGGGTTGGTGCTTTATCCACTGTGCCACCTAGCTGCCTGAAAAATACCTATTTGTACAAAAAATATTTATAGCAGTTCTTTTTGTGGTGGTTAAGAATTGGAAATCAAAAGAATGCCTATCACGTGGGGGATGGCTAAACAAACTTTGATATACAATGATGATGGAATAGTATTGTGCTATAAGAAATGATAAGCAGGATGACTTCAGAAAGTCCTGGAAAGACATGTATGAAAAGATGTCTTGTGAAGTGAGCATAACCTAGAGAACATTATTTGATGACGAACTGTTAATGTCTTGATGATTCTCAAAAATAAAGTGATCCAAGACAATCACAAAGAACTATTGATGAAACACATTATCTACCTCCAAAGAAAAAACTGATATTGATGGAACAGACTGAAGCATGTTATTTTTCACTTTCTTTCATTTTTTTTCTTTTCGCCAAGTTTTCTTGTACAAAATGACAACTATGGTAACGTTTTACATAATCATTCACGTATAACCCATACATGACTATTTGCCACCTCAGGAAGGGAGGAGGGGAGGGAGGGAACGTGGTTAAAATTTGGAACCCCAAATTATAAATGTTTATTATTTTAAAAAATAACAATTTTATGAATTGTATAACTTTTTTCCCCTGAATATTTGTTCATTTATTTTGATTGTATTTTTCCAATTGCATGTAAAAACAATTTTTATCATTCTTTTTTAAAAATTTTAGTTCCATATTTTCTCCCTCCCTCCCTTCCTCCTTAGAAAAGTAAGCAATTTTATTTAAAATTAAAGTTGTAGTAGAAGCCTTTAGGTCTTGTCTCCCTATCTCACTTCATATCCCAAGGCATGGTTCTCATGAGCTAAGCTTATGTTCCTTAAGGAAACAGGAGGCTGATTTTTTTTTCCCTTTCCAGATCATCTCTGATAATAATGGCATACATATGTTATATTTTATGGTTTCTAAGATGCTTTCCTTAAAATAACCATAGAAGGTGGTTAGTAGAAATGAAAAAATAAAAATAAAAGTCTTTGGGCTTTTATGATAGCATTGTTTTTTTGTGTTAGCATCGGGGTTTAGATATGCTATACTAAACGAGAATTCTATGGATATATGAAAAAGTCAGTCACAGCCTTTCGACCCCTCCTTCCTGCAGGCCTTGAGGCATAAGGACAAGTCTTTGAACACCAGAGGGCCAGTGGGGTGATACCCTTGTCCCTTATAGGTGGGTATGTCCTCGTAGGAATGCCTGAGTCTGTGATACAGACACCTACTATTGGCATATTGGATCTTTCAGAAAAGGGATTTACTGGGTCTCAAAAGACCTCTAGCTTCTTCCCCCTTCCTTAGGATCGGAGTAGTCAGGCACTGTCTACTAGAACAATTGTATCAATATCTTAAAAACACAATATATCAGTTTTTGTGTCATGTTGAATACACAAATACAAATAAAAATATCAATCCCTGAACATAAGTAGTTTACAGTCTAATGAAGGAAGCTATCTTAAAATGGACAAATGCCAAAGTGTTAGGAGAGGAATGCAGGATGCCTACTGTCCTGAACCCATCTTAAAAATGAAGGTTTTCCAGAAGGAGCTCACAAATGAAAAATGATGCCTCAGGGGTGTTTAGAAGTCTGCTTCCCCTTTTGAGGACAGAAGTACCTCCAGAGCAATGAACAGGAGGAAAATCTTGCAGGAAGGTACAAGAAAAGGAGTGGTGGTTGGTGAATATGCCCTGCTCCTGTGACTTCATCCTAGCCTTGCTAGTCACTGACCAAGGCAGGCATAATGATTCCCATCTTACTGATGAGAAAAATAATTCTCATAGAAGTGCCATGAGTTTCCCTGCTCAGTAGTCAATTAGTAAACACCAGAGCCACCACTTGAACCCAAGTGTTTTTACACTCTGAATCTGGTGGTACTCTTTCTACACATACTCTTTCTAATGAATTATTTCCAATGTATATAATGATTTGCTAACTACAAATGAGTTTTACAACTGAAAGGGGACTTAGAAGCCATAAATCTAACCCCTTCATATTATACATGATGAAACCAAGTCTGAGGAAGGAGAGGTGATTTTTCCATAGTCACCCAGGTAGTAAGTGTCAGTAGGTAAGGTAGTAAATGCCAGGCTGCAAAATGACATCTTCTGAATCCCATATCTCCTTTTTCTTTTTAATTCAGCAATCTCGTTTTACTAATTAGGAACAAAAGGAAGAGATAAAAAAGCAAAAGCAACTTTACTGAAATGATAAAGTGAGTGCTTCTGGCAGGTCTTGGACTGTTCCCAGGCTGTACTCATTCCTGTGCCATGTTCCTTTCACTACATGTAGGTCTGCATCTTTCATCTGACCCTGGGAAAGTGATTTTGCCTCTAGGTCTTAGTTTCCCCATAGGTAAAAATTTTTAAAAAGGTTAGATTCATGACCACCGAGGTCCTTTCTAACCTTCCCAGTGTGATTCTATGATTCCAATTATTTTGCTGGAAGGGGTGAATCATGAATATTGACTATTCTCATCAGTGATGGAGTGAGTACAGCTCCTTAACTGTCAGAAATGTTCACAAACATTTTGATCACAAGGCAGTAGATAAGCTGTCAGTCATCAAGAATGACCTTTGTTTCTATTTTGGTAGGGGATCTTCGATAAATGTTTGGACTTTGCCTTGTCCTTGTTGAATTCATATATGCAAAGCAGTGATAACATGATCTCCTTTGTTTGCAGGTGATGAGGATTTACTGGATAAGGCAAATCTCTTACCTCCCCAAAATGGCTTGAAATTAGTTCTATCTCCCATTTTCATCCTTTGCAAAAGGGCTTGGTTGCATTTGAAAATCACTTCCTCCTTATTTCCACTATATAGAATATGCAACTTTCTTGCAATCACAGCTGAGGAATCACAAACCACATTGTCTTTCCTTTTCTTGTAAGTGGGAAGGACTCCTTCAATAGCCAGGTCACCCCCATTCTGAAAACAAAAAGTAGTTCCTTTCATCCCTGATCTAGATCAGGCCATATCTCATCTGCCATTTGGAGCTAAAATCCTCCATGGCTATCTACAATAGGGAGATTTTTCTAATTTCCCCCCTTACAAAATTACTTCTGGGCAGGGCGGGGGGGGGGGGGGAACAGCGGATAAAGCACCTGCCCTGGATTCAGGAGTACCTGAGTTCAAATCTGGTCTCAGACACTTGACACTTACTAGCTGTGTGACCCTGGGCAAGTCACTTAACCCTCATTGCCCTGCAAAAAAAAATCACTTCTGACTTTATAATTTCATCAGAACTGTTCTTTTCAAAATTGCCACATCTAGTGGTCTTATCTCAGTACTCATTCTCCATGACCTCTGTGCAGCTTCTAACACTTCATCACCTTGTTCTACTTGAAACGTCTTTAGTTTTTCTTCTGATTCTATACCTCTGGACTGTTCCTCAATCTCTTTTTCTGTATCATTTTCTAGATTATGCTCACTTATTGAACAAGATTTTTTAGGGTTCAGTCCAGGACCTCCCCCTGACCTTCCTCCTCTGTTCTACCTATTGATTTTTGGCTTACTTTAAGTCCTAAATACAATCCCATCTTTTACTGGAAGCCTTTTCCAAACCTTCTTGATGCTATTGTCTTCGCTCTGGTAATTATTTCCTATTTTTCTCATATATAGTTTAGTTTCTATATAACTATTTTGCATATTATCTCCCCCATTAGATTGTAAGTTCCATGAGAGCAGGAACAGTTATTGCCTCTTTTTGTATTCCTGGTGCTTAGCACAGTGCCTGGGGAATGGTAGGTACTTCATAAATGTTTATTGATTGATTGAATTTATTTTGTTTTGCTTTTCACAAACTTTACATTTGCTTATTGGAAGATTGGTACATACACACACACACACACACACACACACACACACACACACACACAGAGACACACACTTCCCCCAATATATAGCATTCTTTGTGTTCTATTTCCCCCATTAGACTGTGAGCTGTTTAAAGGCAGGGACTGATTATGATGTTTTTTGTGTCCCCAGTGCTCAATCGAATGCCTAGCAAATAGTAGATGCTTAATAAATGCACATTTATACTAGTAAATATACATCCATATCCAAATACAGTCTCCTTGCTAAAAGAAACCTTTTCCTTTCCTTTCTTTTTCTTTTGTCCTCTTTCTTTCTTTTTTCTTTCTTGCTTTCTTTCTTTCTCTTTTGATTTACCCAAGGTCACACTGCTTGTAAGTGTCAAATGTTTGAGTCTAGATTTGAACTCAGGTCCTCCTGAATCCAATGCCAGTGCTTTATCCACTGTGCCACCTAGCTGCCCTCTTCCTTCCTCCTTTCCTTCCTTCTTTCCTTCCTTCTTATTCTGGGTTTGGAAATGCAATCATTCATGCTTGGGTTCAGAATGTACTGAGGCATTTGTGGACTATATAATGCAACAAAAGAACTTTATTTAAAATATGATTTTTAAAAGGATATAGTTGCTTAATTAAACTCAAATAAAATGCTAGTCCCTTTTGCCTCCCTCTTCAACATAGCCATTGACAAAACTCAGCAAGGAAAACATTCGTACAGGGCAAGAGGCATTCTCACTAAAATCTCTAAAGCCAAAGTTCCCTAGAGATATACCCTTTTATGTCTCTATTCCTCCAAATTAAGCCCCAAGATTTTCTTCCTCGCTTCCTTAAAGGAAACTTACGCGAGCCTTTATAAAACAGGTGCCAGAATGTTGGCAGAAATCAAATTACCCATAATGGTGTTTAGGTTCCTAGGCAAATAATCCCACCAAGGACATGCTGCTGCTAACTTGACCCATGCCCTAGCAGAAGGAGGCTTGGCCTTTGAATTAGAAGATCTAATTTTGAGTCCCATATAGGCCAGTTGTGAAATTTGGGAAAGCAACAAAACATAAAGGAAGCTGGAAGTAAAATGAAAGGAACTGGGTCGGGGCAGCTGGATGGCGCAGTGGATAGAGCACCGGCCCTGGAGTCATGAGTACCTGAGTTCAAATCCTGCCTCAGATGCTTAATACTTACTAGCTGTGTGACCCTGGGCAAGTCACTTAACCCCATCTGCCTCACTAAAAAAAAAAAAAAAAAAAAAAAAAAAAAGAAAGGAACTGGGTCAGAAATACCACTCTGTAATCAACTATCTAACCTGTATAAAGATGGGTACATCCCATAACCTCTCTGACCCTTTTACCTCTTCTCTCAAATGCCCAGTTTGAATTACATTGGGAGTTCTTAACCTGGACACCACGAGTATGCATGCATTCATATATGTATATGCAGGTGTATACTGTATGTATCCATACCCAAGTGCATGCCCATGTGTTTATGCATTGTGTATGCATGTGCACACATGTAATAGTTGTATTATATAAACTTATAATATATACAAACATATATGTATAATGTATAGATTATAGATACAGAGATGTACAAAGGAAACTATATATGTAAATGTTATATATACATATATGCATGCATATTATGCATATTAAATGAAATTATATAGATTTACAAGGGAAATTATATATCTAAATAGTATATGTATATACATGTATATGTGTAAATAAAATATTTATATTTATAATTTCTTTTGCAAATCTTAGTAATTTATTTTATGCATTTAAACATGTTATTTTTTAAAAGTGTCCATGAATAGGTTTTGCCCAGAGTCCATCACCCACACCCCAGCCACACCCATATATATGTATATACATGTGTGTATATATGCATATATATGTATATATATGCACACACATATACATATACACATTGGTCAAATATGTTTAGCTCATGCCTTTTCAGTGTGACCCTCAGTGACATTCCATTGTTTTCCAGATGCTAAGAACTCCCAGTGCTTGTCAAATAGTAAGGCTATAGAAAAGAAATGGAGAGAAAGGAAAAAAAAAAAACCTGCCTTGGCCAAATCCCTTGAGGAATTTCACTTCTCTGCTATATGCAAAGAAAGCCCCTTTCTTTATTTAACAGAAGATGTGCACAAAGGCCTTCCATGTCTAAATGTATTCAATAAGTGTTTGAAAAAGTCTGAACTGACAGCCAGATATGCTTATGACTCTCCTTTTTCCCCCTCTATTGATATAGCCAAGCTCAGTTCTCTGGCTGGCTGCCTCTTGATATTCCGGTTTCACTTATGTCTTTATAGATTCCTCTCCCCCTGAAAGAAATAAGTAGGAGGCAGTGTGCTATGGTGAGAGGAGGGTTTAGAGAGGAGGCAGAAGGCCTTGACTATAGTCACAACAGTTCCAAACTTGAGCTATGGGAGATTGCAAAAATGATCTAAGGATGGTCTGGTCCTTAGTTTCCACATCTATAAAAATTAGAGAGTTGGATCGTATAACTTCCAATGTACTTGCCAATTTGAACATTACAGAATGCTAGGACTTCATCTTCAACGTGTCATTACTATCATTTATTAAGGGGGGAAAAAAAAGAGAAAAGGCTAAGGGTGGGGCCATCAATCCAGAGAAATGACCAAAATCACTTAAAAATTATTTTGGAAAATATATAGAGTTAAAGAATGTTAAAACAAAAAGGACATCATTAGTCATCTAGTACAATATTTCAAATTTACAGATAAAGAATTGAGACCCAGAAAGGAATTTTTAAAATGGATAAAATGCAATATTTATGAGAAACAACCAGGAGGGTAGCTTGGCTAGAAAAAGAAGATCTGAAAGGGAGAAATACAAAAATAAGTCTAGAAAGATCTCTTTGAGGGTGATCTGAAAGGGCCTGAGAGGTCTGGGGGAGGGTAGTATTGTTTGTTCATTTTTATTTTTATCCTAGGATCAACAGGTAACTAATGGGGACTTCTGAATAAGAGACATGTCAATGTTTACCTAGGAAAGGTTTGAATGTCTATAGGAAAAAAGCTTCCATTCCTATCTTTGCCAAGTAACGTGGAATCCATGCATGGAGAATATTTTTAAAAGGGAATAGAAAAATTTAATATAAAAGACATATCAATCACTATGCCTGATATCCAGGAAAAAGAGAAAACATGGCACTAGGGGTGTGGGTAAAACAATGACATCATCTAAGTATTATATGTAAAAGAGAATAATAGTTAATGAATCATTTGACAAATATTAATTGATGGATAAGATTTTCAATATTGGGAATTAACTTCACTGTTTATCTCAATGTATTTAAATTAAGTTCATTCCCTTGAAAAGCATTCTTTTTCAAATTTATGTTTAAATGGTATTTTATGCCTAAGAAACCTTCCCATGTTTAATGTCAGCCCTAGCTTGAAAAGGGTTTTTCTTGAAGAATAGACAATTTTTTTTTTACTTCTCTATTAATTGTCTGAAATCAATGTATCTTCTTCTGTCCAAAATGAAGAAGGATTTTCATTTGAAGGGATGACCTGAGCAAGCTTGGTACAATTTCAATTGTTTACTCAATGTACAGCTCAATTCATTTCAGAAAACATTTATAATTCAATTACTACACACCCATCAGAAAATGAAAAATAAATTTAAAGTAGGTAGAAGTTAACCCTAGAGAAGTTGGCATGAGGTGAACTAGGAAAGAACTCACAGAGGAAGTGTGCTTGATGGGAATCTTAAAAGAAGTCAGGGACTCCAAGAGGAGGGTGTTGGGAAAGAAAGAGTTTTCTATTCATGGGAATAAACCTGTGCAAAGGTGTGGATGTGCTGAATTTAAGACACTGTAAGTAGGCCCATGGTGCTGGATAGTATGGTAATTGTAGGGGTGTATATTAGAATATGGGAAAATTGGAAAGATCAGGTTTAAATTCCAAACAAAGGTTTTTCTATTTTATTTTGAAGTAATTTTTTTGAGCAAGGGAGGGAAATGGTCAATGGAGGAAATTGAGCAAGAGAATGAAATGGTCAAAGTTACAATTTTGGAATATAACTTTGTCACCTTAGTTGAACATATGTTGATTGGCAAAAGACTTTAGGCCATGGAGCCAATTAGGAAGCTATTTCAATATTCCAAGTGGAAGGTGAAAAAAAAAAAAGCTTTTATGAGAGTCATGGCTGTGTGAGTAGAGAAGAGGGGAAATAAGCTAGAGATGTAGCATCGAAATAAATTATATATTTTGACTACAATTCAGAGATGTGGGTTGGGCAGGAGGAAAAAGTTGAGAATGGCACTGAGGTGACAAACCTTAATGACTGGGAGAATGGTGGTGTCAACAAAAGTGAAAGGGAAATTTAGAAGGGGGCATTTGAAAAGAAAGATAATTAATTCTATTTTGTGTATGTTGAAGAAAGGAAAGAAGGAAGGAAGGAAGGGAGGAAAGAAAGAAGGGAGGAAGGAAGGCTTTAGAAAGAAGGAAGGAAGGTTTTAGAAATTAGATAGAGCAACTAAGAAAATATACTCAAGAAAGGAGCATAAAAGAGGAGTCCTCAACCACAAAGACTTGTGGAAAGGAGAGAATGAAGGTAAATTCCAAACATAAGAATAAAAGATTAGAGAGAGATGATTGTGTAAGATGAATAGTTGTTTTTTTTTTTTAATTCATTGTTCTTAAATCTTGTTGGGAGAAAAAAACATCTCACAAAATTCCTTCACCCTTTTAGTCTACAGAGGACACAATTGGGTCTCTAGCCAGCTAATGTCTCTTGTGTGAGGGACTGTTAACTCCACTTTCTGTACTATGCACATTTGTCAGGATGAGACAAGGCAGTTTTTCTGTTTATAAATAAAGTAAGTTAATGTAATGTGTCAAATATTAAATTAGATACCGTTTTAGTTGAATAGTATTGTCATGGAACTGAATCTCTTTGTTAACACCAAAACAAATGACAATAAAGAATAAAGAACAGAAAATTTTCATCTCAGCTTTCAGGGCAGCATTTGGGGATCCCTGAGTCTCTGAGTTCTGCAGTAGCACTGGATTTTATATAGGAATCTAATCCAAAAGTTCTTGCAAGCTATACCCAGATTTATGAACTTTAAAAACTATTGAGTAACCCAATCATTCCACAAATATGGAAATTATGGGGAAGTAAAAGTTACATAGATAGGAAAGAAAGATGATGGTGGTGGTGGTGGTGATAAGGATAAACAGTATAATAATACCTGAAACTTATATAGATGTTCGAGTAACATTAT
The DNA here is from genome assembly GCF_019393635.1 of Dromiciops gliroides. Classification (NCBI taxonomy): domain Eukaryota; kingdom Metazoa; phylum Chordata; class Mammalia; order Microbiotheria; family Microbiotheriidae; genus Dromiciops; species Dromiciops gliroides. The sequence goes on from NC_057862.1 coordinate 684,671,098, forward strand.
GATTTAATAAATAGAGGAAGGGCTTTGGAGTCAGGAGATAACCTTATAAGAATACCTGCTTCTGACACAAAACAGACATTAGATAATGGGCAAGTTACTTAAATTCTCCTTGTCCATTGAAATGATCTAAGTCTAAGAGTTGCAGAGAAATTGTAAATCTGCATCTATGGAGAGAGTTTTTGGAATAAGTATTTCATAGGTATATCTTTCGCTCATATGCATTCATGTATGTATGTATGTTCATATGTGTATATGTGTGTGTGTGTATCGAGATAAAATAATGGAATTTGGCAGACGCCCAGGGGCCCCACCTGATTGATTTAGTTTTGTTTGAATTGGGTGAGAATTAGAAACTAAGTACCTACTTAAGTATGATTGGATGGAGGCCACACCTGGCTGACCCTGAGTGACATATGTGTGTACTACTGACATCATGAAGAGACCACTCTCAACCAGTCACCTTGAAGGACCTCTCCTTTGGGGGAGGGAGAGAAGAACTAGGAAGTGGATGCTCACTCATAGAAGAACTCTCTTTTTGGTGAGGAGGAATGAGCTTGGTGGCAAGATGGAGAACGGGGGGGGGGGTGGCCCTCTTAGTCATTTGGACACTGGCTTGGTGGTGAGAAATTTCATGTGGGCTGTGCTTTCTTTCTCTCTGGCTATAACAAATTAGATCTTAGCTAGGATTTCCATGCTATAAGGGATTTGTTCTCAATCTCTCTCTCTTCAATAACTTATTAGATAGATAGATAGATAGATAGATAGATAGATAGATAGATAGATAGATAGATAGATAGATAGATAGATTTTTAAAAGTCTAAACTCTTGCTGAATTTATCAGTGATTTTAACCAGCTTCACCCCAAAACTTGGGGGGGGCAGATTAGAACCCACAATTTAGATTTTAAACAACACAATATAAATATTTATATATGAAAAATAAATTTAGAGCATGTAGAAGTTATCCCTAAATAAGTTGGCATGAGAAGCTAAGGAACCAGGAAAGAACTCATAGAAGAGTCACACACAAAATACACATATATACATACACATACAATATACATATACATAATGTGTACTTATAGGCATGCATATTTATGCACACAAACACACATATATACACACATGCACACGCACTTTTTATGAATATATGTGTGTTAAAATTTGCTGATTCAGTGGACTGAGTATTGCATTTGAAGTCAGGAAGATCTGAGATCAAATCCTGTTTGAGACATTGAAGAGCTGTGTGGACACAGGCATATCATTAACCTATTTAAATCTCAGTTTTATCATTTGCAAAATTTGGATAATAATGGTATTTATTTCATAAAGGTTGTTGTGAGGATGAAATAAGATGGAATATATAAAACTCTTTGCATACTTTAGAACATTATATAAGTGCTAGTTAATAGTATCTACATTTAAGTACCTATCTACATATCTATCTATCTATCTATATATTTATCTCTCTGTCTATCATCTATGTGTAACCTAAATCTAATATCAGCTAGGGTCCTTCCCAATGACAATCAGCAGTAGACACTATTAGCTGAAAACTAAGGTAAAGACTCATGGGGATGGCCAAAAATTTCTTGGAAAATAGGAATCATTATTATAGGAATATAGACTACTCAAAAGTCTCAAAATGGTAGTAGTAATAATAATAATAACTAGCATTTCTACATGACTTTGATGTTGACAAAGCACTTCAAATACATTATCTCTTTAAAAAGAACTATCTTCTAAGATATGTAACAATATCCCCTCTTTCTAGTTGAGAAAACTGAGACCAGGATAATTATGACTTGCCCAGGGTCTCACTATCAATATCAAAATCAAGACTGAAGTTCATACTATCCTCACTTGAAGTCTAGTGCCATCTCTACTCTGCATCTAGTTTCTGATAGGAAAAGATCTGGACGTTACTGGATAGGGCAAGCAAAAAACAACTATTTTAAGGATCAAAAAATGACTAATTTTAGAATTCAAGTCAGTGACAAAATTCAGGCTGGTACAAAGAGCAAAGGTCACAATCAACCCCAAATTAGAAAAGAAGGTAAAATAAGAAGATAAACTTATATAAATGCAGTTGCAAGAACTCCATTGTGAACTATTCAAATTAGTGGTTGTCTGCCCTTAATGGCAAATGGATAAAGGAAACTGCATTTCATATGAATAATCTCCATTTCCTGAGACAGTTTATCCCATGTAAAGGAATTGCCTCAAGGAGAAAGGGAAATTAGTTGGCAAAACATATAAACTAGGAAACAATTGATTTGCAACAAGAAGTAAGTTGGGGCAGCTAGGTGGCACAGTGGATAGAGCACCAGCCCTGGAGTCAGGAGGACCTGAGTTCAAATCCAGCCTCAGACACTTAACACTTATCAAACTGTGTGACCCTAGGCAAGTCACTTAACCCCAATTGCCTCACCACAAAAAACAAAAAAACAAGAAGTGAGTTGTGTAAGCAATGAAAAACTGCAGATCACGCTGTAAACTAATTTTTAAGAATGTCATAGAGGATAGTAGCAGATAAATATGAACAGTACTTACAACATGACAATCAAGTATGTGGCACTGAGGATATATTCTGGAAATTACAGTACAGAAAACAGAGTTAAGCTTGTCATGTCAAAAGATCCGGAACAAGGACAGCTAGGTGGCACAGTGGATAAAGCACTGGCCCTGGATTCAGGAGGACCTGAGTTCAAATCTGGCCTGACACACTTGACACTTACTAGGTGTGTGACCTTGGACAAGTCACTTAACCATAATTGCCCTGCAAAAAACCAAAAACAAACAAAAAAATCAAAGGACAGACTTATTTATGGACTGAACACATCTTTAAATAACCAGAGGACTGGTCTATGAACTTGGATAGAGCTTATGTTGAAGAAAAGTACTTGGTATTGATACTTATTTGATAAAATCTGCTTATTTTTCCAGAACAACTTTATAGAAACCTAGACTAACATATCAGAGGTCCATTATAGTAATAAAAATATGCTGATATGCAAATAATCAGACATTCTTGAGATCAACTAAATGACAAACCAAGACGTTTACTGTTGAATCTTCTGGACACCTTATTGTCTGCTGTCTAGACTCCCCAACATCCATTAGTCAATTGTATGTGGAGGTAGGGGGTTACATGGATTTTCCTTATCCAAAAAACCCTGAGATTTTCTGCTTCTCATCTACATTGTTTACTTTTAAGGAGTGCACTATCAAACTGAACTGTATTGTGCAAATGGAATTAAAAACATTCTGCTATAAACCCAGGAAGCAGGTAGTTCATTAATCCTGACCTGGCTCAACCAGAGACTGTGCAACCTCCCCTTCCAACTGCGTAAACACCCTTCTCTTCAACATTACATTGGAATCTCTTGTGATTTCCTATGCAATTGAATGTAACCCAATTGCTATGAAGAATAAACATGGGGGCAGCTAGGTGGTGCAGTGGATAGAGCACTGGCCCTGGATTCAGGAGTACCTGAGTTTGGATCCAGCCTCAGACACTTAACACTTGCTAGCTGTGTGACCCTGGGCAAGTCACTTAACCCCAATTGCCTCACCAAAAAAAACAAAACAAAACAAAACAAGAATAAACACGGGTAATTGTCTTTATAATTGTTATTCACTCTGCTTATGTTTTTGTGGGGGGGGCAGGTTTTTGTTTAATAGTATATAGTCACATATGATGAGAAGGCACGGATGAATTATGAATTCCATCATGGGAGATAATGCCCATACATCAAGAACAGAGAATCATGGAATTTCAGCAACCATTAGTCTACTCCATTCCTAAGAATAATCCCCTTTATGAACTATCCAAAAGTTACCATCTAGACTTTTCTTGAAGATGTCCAATGAAGAGGAAACTACTACAACTCAAGATAGCCCATTTAATTTCTGCAGAGTTTTAATTGGTATGAATTTTTCTTCCCAGACATCAGATCTAAATTTTCTTGTTGGATAATCCACTCAAACAAGTCCCAGTGAGGAAAATGTCTATCAGATCCATTAAGTTACTTGTCCCAGACCACTCACTGGATGTACAGAAATCCATATTTGGGCCATGTGCCCCACCTTCAGATACAGAGTTTGTTTATGATTTTTCCACCACTATAACATAGTTCTTTGCAAGGATTCCTATTTGCCACAAACAAGAGAAATGTTTATGGCTAAAAAGTATTAGTTGGGTCAGAGTTCTGGTGGGAGTTTACAATCATTTTGCAGTGCATGATCTTGCTTAGCCTGGTATTTCAAGACATTTTAACCCCTGAAGGAATTTAGGGAAAAGCACCCACATCCAGATAAAGATCTTCCCCTTACTACAACCCCAAATTCCAAGAAACTGTTAGAAATCAAAGAAATTGAGGCTTCTATCCACTAGAGGGCACAGCCACACAGAGACTCCCATCATCAGAAAGCAATGCCAAAACACCATGGGCAAACGGGGTTAATCACTCTTATCAATTCCTAGTGCTGCCAGGTTATTCCAGGTGATCAATAAATCCAAAGAAACCATTTCTGGCCCTTGCCTTTGGTAATGGTAGAGAAGAAAAGTGCATCCAGTTGTTATCTCTGCTTTGTTCTTTTTTTTTTCTTTCCAATGATCATTTCCCCCCACTTCCCATTTTTCAAGTGTGTAAGGGTTAGTGAAAAGTTCTTTGCTGACAACAACAAAAGTTTTATTTTTCCCAGGCATTCAATAAACCACAATTGATCAAGTCCCCCCCTTGGTGGTTTTCTAGTAGCCTTCCTCAACTTCATTTAGAAGTGATTGACCATAAAATGTGTGTGTGGAGGGGGATGTATTCTAACCTCTTCAAACACAGAGTTCTGTTCTCCCCTCAACATACTCAAGAGGGCCCCAGTGGCAAAAAAAAAAAAAAAATCTGAGTGAAAAGCTGACTTTTCACTGGTTTCAATCCATGCATCTATGTGTGGTGGGAGAGAGGAAGAGGCATGAAGCCTAGACTCAGTCAGAGGATAAATCCATTACCCATGTAATTAGTGGAAGATATCTGGAAGTTGGTTACCTATGGTATGGATCTGGTGTGGTCCTATATAAATATTATAAAGGAAATAAAGTTTGACTATGCATGAACTTGGCCTGCTCCGACGTTCTGGATAGGGTAGTTAAGTAACCATTTATGTCTCTCTACTACAAACTGTAATCAAGAAATCATGTCATACTCATTCACACTACCACCTTACTATGTGACTGCAAACATATTTTTTTAGGTTTAAAGTGCTTCTTCTTGAGGTATTTAGTTTTTCTTCATTGAAGGTACTATGACAAAAGTGGAAAGACTACTTTTTAAAGTATAGTTTAAGGAGGAAACTATATCTACGCAAATCTTTCCCATGTCTGAGATCGAGTTATGTTTTCGTTTGGTGGTAGAATTTGGGGCATCAAAGAAAAGATCAGAGAGAGACAGAGAGAGAAACAGAGAGAGACAGAGAGAGAAGGAGCAAGAAAGATTGGGAGGGAGGTCAGTCTTGATACACACAACTTTACTAGTAATTGATACTCTTAGAATCAATTAAATGGCTTGGTAGATGGAGAACTGTACCTGGATTCAGGCAGGCCTGGATTCAAATGTGGCCTCATATACTTAGTAGTTAGCACACAAGCTATGTAAGTCTAGGCAAGTCACTTAATTGCTATTTCCTTCAGTTTCCTTAACTGTAAAATTGAGCTAATGATAGCACCTGCCTCCCATAGTGATTGGGATGGTGAAATAAAATTTTACTTTTAAAGTACCTAGCTCATCGAAGATACATAATAAACTCTTCTTTCCTCCTTAGTTCCTCCATTCCTTTGCTTCTTCCTTCCTCCCTTCCTCCCTCCTTTCCTTCTTCTCCTCCTTCCTCCTTTCTTTCTTGCCTTCCTTCCATCATTTTTATTCAAGGTACTAAATGTTTCTGTGAGTCATGGACCACCTTTGTCAATCAGGTGAAAGATATAGGTGGGTCCTTGCTCAAAATAATCTTTCAAAATGCATAAAATACATAGGATTACAAACTAATCCACTTATATTGAAATAAATATATATTTATATATATATGTATATATATATATATGAGTTGCTAGTTATATGTTTATACACACTATATGTGTGTATGTGTGTGTATTTTATATTCCCCAAGATAAGATCCCTGTTAATTTTTAGAGGAAAAAGAAGCCTATTATTTCAAATGTTCCTTATACTATATCACCTTAGACAGTCATTTACACTTAAGGAATGCTTGATGGTTTTAATTCTTATTTGATTTAGGAGGATAATTTAGCATGATTTTTTTCTCTAAGAGAATTAGTTTTCCTTTGCCCCATGCCCCTATCCCATCCTCACATCCCTACTGAAATATTATATCAGACATAATGAATATGATCTTCCTGGAAGGTGTGCCAAATCCTAAGTTAAAATAAGAAGATACAGCACACCTATAGGAGGATGTGTGATTGGCCATGAGTCATCATCCCACTCTCTAAGCCACCAACTGAACAGGTTCCAGTCTTAGTGCGCATGGTCCAAGTTTAAATGTAGTTTGTCTGGAGGAGTGAGGAGGAGACAAAAAAAAAGTTTGTCTCAGAGAAGCTAGAAGCATGAAAATCACAGATGTACAAATCAGGGAACCTCGGTTTGGGAAGGGACCTTAGTTACTATCCAGTGTCTAAGTCATACGTGAAATAGACACTTCTGAGAAGTGTCATGCAGGCAGAAGAGGAAAGCTCATTATATCCAAGGACAATCCATTCAAACTTTTGAATATATATAAGGTTATTATTTTCATTTTAGCTCATGTTGTTGTGGTGGTGGTTAATTGATAGAAAACTATGCTCTGAAGATGGGGAATTATTTCCTTTTTATATTTTATATCAGTCTCAGTACTTATTATAGAAGCTGGCATAGAGGAGCTTAGTAGCCACTTAAATTATATCTGTTGATTACTTGATTTACAGAGGAGAAAATGGAGTCTTACTGAAATGAAATGAATTTTCACCCAGGTTCACACAACTAATATATGTTAGACAACATGTATTAAACTTTGGATATGTCTCTTTGTGTCTATTTCTCTCTGTGTGTCTCTATCTCTGTCTCTGTCTCTGTCTCTGTGCCCCTCTGGCTCTCTATGGCTTTGTGTCTCTGTGTCTGTTTCTGTCTCTGATTATCTCTCTCGTTTTTCCTCTGTTTTGCCTTTCTCTCTCGTTTTACCATTCTCCCCATCTTGATGCTTTATCAGTGGGAATGGCTGATTAACAGAAAGCATGCTAGACTTCAAAAATGTATCATGGAATGATAGAAAAGATACTGGACTTGACTCGGCGTTCCAGTCTGACACCCCTTAGTTATGAGATCTTGGGGCAGTCACTGAATCTCTAGGGGACTATTTCCTTCAGCTGTATAGTGAATATGCTGAATTAACTATGTATCTAAGGCCCCATTCCATGTCAATTTTCTAGAATTATTACTAGCAAGAATTATTAGATACTTTGTGTTTTACAAAGTGCTTCTCTCATGACAAATAGCCTTATGAAGAGAGTAGAAGTTTCATTCCTGTTTTATAAATCAGAAAACAAATGTTTAAAGAGTTTGAGTGACTTAATAGAATAATAAAGTTCAGAGATGGGACTCAACATATGTCTTCTTTCTCCAAGTACAGGTGTGTGTGTCTGTTCCATCATTCTGACTCTTAAAAAAAAAGTTTCTTCACCCTCAAGTTTGTTGAACCATAAGTTTTTTTTTTTTTGGTTTTGTTTTGTTTTTATAAAAAGGAAAGCCAGCCCTGCTTCTTTGTGAACAGTATTCACTACAGTTAGCCACAGCCATTAGCCGGTCCATGAAGTCTTATGGAAACTCCTAGAAATACAATGGAATCACAAAGGGAACTGTTCATAGTATTGAAATCAGCACAATTTGTTGACTCTCATTCTGCTCTGTATCTCTTCCTAATTATCCTTTGTCTTTTTTTCTTCCACAACCTGTAGGACTCAGCAATACATAGGAAGGAATTTGGAATATGAAGAGTTACAATCTTAACTGTGTCTTTTACCATTTGGGTGACCTTGGAAAAGTCAATTGTTGGGGACAGCTAGGTGGCACAGTGGATAAAGCACCAACCTTGGATTCAGGGGACCTGAGTTCAAATCCATCCTCAGAAATTTGGCACTTACTAGCTGTGTGACCTTGGCAAGTAACTTAATCCTCATTGCCCCTCAAAAAAAAAAAAGTCAATTGCTGAATGAGATTCAATTTATTTCATCTGTAAAATGAGGTAATTGGACCACATGACTCATAAGGGCAACTTCCCATTTAAAGTCTCTGTCATTATGATCCCTCCTGGATCTCCCCAGTCACACTGCCCACTTCCATCATCACCACATATACAAGCTAGTATTTTCCCCTTGGGTTGCCATTAGTCCATCAATAACTTCATAAGGATGGGAACTCTTATTTTGGAGAAATGGAAAGTATACATGAGATATAGCAAGGAGATAGTACAAGAATGATATACATTCGATGTGACCTTAGAAATTTACTGTTATCTCAGTATCTCAGAATGGGCAATCTGACCATTTGAAGTACTAAAAATTGTCCTATGAATTACCTTAGGAAAAGCTACCGTTATGTTATAGTATGTGTTAAGATAATGGATTTAGCAGATACTCAGGAACCCACCTATAGATTTAAACTGATTGAATTAGATAAGGTGACTTGCTGTTGACCACTTAACTAGAGTCTAAGCACATCTGGCTGGTACTTGGGAGTACTTAAGAAAGCATGGTTCTCAGAAGCTAAGAACTTTGAAGTTCAATCACCTTCCGGCCCAGTCAACCAATCAGCTTGAAGAATTTCCCATTTCTGGGAGGGGACAGGAAAAAGGAAGCTGAGCCTGCACAGGGAGCTTGCACTCTTTTGGTTCCTGACATCATGGTGATGGCAGAGGACCTTCACATAGGACTTCAGAAGTGAAAGCTAGGGATCGTCTGGTTATAGGAACTCTGTTCTCAATCTTTCTCTTTCTTTTACTATCTTTCAATAAACCCTTAAAAACCTAAACTCAGTTATCAGTGATTTTAGTCAGTTTCCCCAAAAAACTGGGGGGACAGATTAGAACCTACATTTAGAAATTTAAATTACACAAGTAGAAGCTATAGGGAGCCAAGGGGAATTGATTTTACCTCTCCTTTCTTCTCTTTAGCTTTCTTCTCCTTTGCTTTTTCTTTTCTCCTCTCCTCTCCTCTCCTCTCCTCTCCTCTCCTCTCCTCTCCTCTCCTCTCCTCTCCTCTCCTCTCCTCTCCTCTCCTCTCCTCTCCTCTCCTCTCCTCTCCTCTCCTCTCCTCTCCTCTCTTCTTCTCTTCTCTTCTCTCATTTCCTCTCATCTCCACATCTCTTCCCTTTTCCTCCCCTCCCCTCTCCTTTTCTTTCTCTCTCTTTTTGGCAGATATTTAAAATAATAATAATAAAAAAACCCTTAACACTTAAAGACATTCACACTATGGTGTTCATGTATCTGTGATCCAGACTCTGGAATATTTAACCACTCCTGCATCCTTCTGCTTTTGGGATATTACTACATTGCACCAAGCTGTTCCAATCACTGCAAAGTTCTTTTCAGGTGCTTGGTTGGTAGAGGAGTCTAGGTCGACCAAGCTTCATCCTCCCCCAACTCCTGATTGTTAGCTTCCTTTTGTGTGTGTGCAATTATAATGTATACTCCTTGAGGTCAGGAACTGTCTTTCTTTTTTTCTCTTTTGCAACCCCAGTATTTAGCATAATGCCTTGCACATAGTAAGTGTTTAATAAATGTTTCATTTCATCTTTTAATCTCTTCCTTCTTTCTTTCCTTCTCCCTTCTTCCTAATAAAATTATGATCTCTTAATGGGAAAAAGGAAAATGAATCAGACCCACTGGTTTTGAGGCAGCTGTGTGCAACAGTGGATAGATTATTAGACTTGGATTCAGGAAAGGCCTGAGCTCAAATCCTGCCTTAGATTCTAACTAACTGTGTGACCCAAGGGAAATATCAATCTTTCCATTTTTCTGGACATCACTTTTATCATTTCTAATATCAGTATTAGAATAGCACTTACTTAACAAGATAATTGTTAAGATCACATAGTAGGTCATATTAGAGGACTTCTGGATGAGAAAAAAAATGCTGTACCAATGCAAATAGATCTTATAGTCTCAAAGGCTTATAGCACTGAGATGTAAATTAAACGTCCAGATTCTCTCAGCCAGGATATGTCAGAGACAGATTTGAAATTTAGGTTTTCTGTTTTCAAGTCCTCTTCTCTATCCCTTACTTCAACACTGAATTTTAAACTTTTGATATGTAAACAAACAAACAAAGATTACAAAGTACCGCACCTAATACACGTATTTCTTCTAGTTGACAAAGGCGTGTCCCCAGTGGGGACCATCATATATTAATTTCAGCATATAATAAGAGGGAATCTAGGTGATATAGTGATTAAACTGTCAAGCCTGGAGTCACGAAGACCTGAGTTCAAATCTGACCTCAGACACTTACTGTGTGACCCTGAGTGTCACATAACCCTGTTTTCCTCATTTTCTTAATCTGTAAAATGTGCTGCAGAAGTAAATGACAAACTCCAAAAGGAGTAATGAAGAATGAGACATGTTTAAAAATGACTAATCAACAAAAACAACAAATATAATAAGACTCATTTTTGTTCCTCCTCTTGATACCACCACCATCACCAAGACTAATGGTTTTATCCATTATTTAAGTTTGCTTTCTCAGGATGAAATACACAAAGCAGTAGTGGCTCAAAGTATACAGCACAACACAAAAGTCAAAGTTAAGTCCTGGCCATTAACGAATCTTCCTTAAGTTTTTAGTAGATGTATGTTTTCCTGATTCAAGTTTTAAATTATATGACGATATTTATTTGTATAAATGTCTCATGGCCTGTCTCCTAGATAGTAACTCTATGAGGGCATAAGCTTTGTCCTAATTATTTTTGTATGCCCTCAACATCCAGCACAGTGGTTTGCAAATTCCAGGAGTTTGTTACATTTGTATTTGTTAGCAATGATCAGTGTTTTATGTCTTTTTTTTTTTGGTGGGAAATATTAATAATTCTTTTTTTTCCACCAGTGGTATATACTTGGCTTTCAGATTTCCATTCTTAGCCATAAAACCTTAATAGGTTAAGCATTAATTGAATACATGAGAGGCCCTTTGTGCAATTTTTTAAAATATGAATGACAGGTATAGCAATGACTGCAAAAGTATGTTCATTCCATTTTGCCATATGGAAAATTCATTCTTCACCACATCAGACCATCCAACAGGGGCAGGGTTCCATCGCTATCATGCCTTCCAGGCTTGTAGAGAGTGCTGGATTTGGAGAGAAAATATTGAACTACAAGTTGTGCCATTGCTAATTACAACCCATGTCACTGAAAGCAGGTCATGTTATGAAATCAAGGATTGAGACATGGAATGGACCTCAGAATCCATGAAGTCCAGACTTTTCTTTTTACAGATGAAGAAACTGAGGCTCAGAGAATAAAGTTCTACTTTCCCAATGCCTAGAGACAGTTGGATGATGCTAAGGGGAGATCACTAACACCACAGTCAGGAGGACCTAAGTTCAAATCCATCCTCAGACACTAGCGTTGTGACTCTGGGCAAGTCACAACCACTCTCTTCCTCATCTGTTAAGTGGGTATAATAATAGCACCTACTTCATGAGCTTGTTGTGAAGATCAAGTTAACTATTTTTGTAGTACTTAGCAGAGTGCCTGGAATATAGATAGTATTTACTAAATGCCAATATGTTCCCTTTTCTGGTAAGACCCTTCACTGTGTACAATGGCCTGCTCAGGAATGAACTTTTCACTTGTGTTGAATTTCCTATATGATTTAGGAGGAGAGTATTAACAATGTGTTAGGATTTGAGATAGCCTGCTAACATTCTCTCATGCCTAGATTCTCATTATTTTTTATTAAATTAGTTCTCCAAGGATGTTCATTTACTTCTTGTTGTCTGCCACAGGTAACTGGTTAATATACACTTCCGTTTCCATTGGCTCTCCTCTAGGCCTAGAATAATCTCCCCACTCATCTCCCCTTCCCGGTATCCCTGGATTCCTCCAGGTACCAGTTAAAACTCCTACTTCTATAAGAATACCTTCACAACCCCCACCCCTTAATGATAGTGCTCTCCCCTTTATTTATCATGTGGATATCCCATTTCTCCAGAGTTGTGTACACGTTGCTTCTGCTATTAGACTGTGGACTCCTTGAGGGCAGGGACTATTTCGTTTCTGTGGTTCTTATCGTTGCTTTTCTTTGTATCTCCAGCACTTAGCATAATGTCTGGCACATAGTGATTATTTAATACATATTTGCAGACTTGATTTGGGAGAGGGAGAAATTCATGTCCAAGTCACCAAATGGGCAACCGGGGAAAGGAGGTTCCATGTTAATGTTCTGTATACTGCACCAAGTGCAACCCATTGTTTTCTGTTCAAGTGTCCAGTGCTTTCTGTCAGTGTATGCTTATAAAGTATCATGTGGCTCGTGGTTGAGAGGGCCATAGAGAGATAGCATGGTCAAGCTTTCTCTTTTTTGTAAAAGAGAAAAGAGGAGGCCAGAAAGACTAAATGATATGGCTGATCTCATACTCAGAGTCTCTCGCCTCAGAGTCAAGATCTGAACCCACAATGTAAACATCAGTCTTTGTCCTCTGCCTCTTTCCATTACTCCCCACTGCTTTATTTTCCAGACCCTCAATGTCTCAACACATTATGTTAGGTGATTATGATTAAGGGCTTTTGAGGAATTCCCTCATAGCTCTAAACCTAGGATTTGGGAGTCTCTGAGCTTTAGTGATACCTAAAGGCAGTAAAGAATTCTTAGAGTTCAGATAATTAGTTTCCTTGGTATTGGAGTGGTAAATGACAACTGCAAACAGTTCAGGCTTTAGTTGGCTATGGAGTAAATGTTTAGCAAGGTAAAGAGGCATGAATCATCAGGAATCTTTTTATCATTCATTCATTCATTCATTCATTCATTCATTCATTCATTCATTCATTTATTCTTCACTCTCTGTTTTTCTTTCTCTCTGTCTCTATCTCTCTGTCTCTCTGTCTCTGTATCTATATCTTTCTCTCTTTGTCTGTCCCTCTCCTTCTCCCTTCCACCCTATAGTTGAGATATCTAAGACGAATTAGGCTGCCTCGGGAGGAGATGTTTACTTGGATAGCTGTTGAGGGCATTTCCACCTTAAAAAAGGAGGTAGGGATAAAATGAGTTCTAAAGTTCCTCGATATGGTAAGTTTCCAACAGTTCCCATTAATGGTATAGAGTGGTTGAAATCCTTTGTGGCACTGGGAAAGGAAAAAAAAAAGTATGTTCTGCCTCCAGGGAGATAGAGAAAGGGGAATGATTTAAATTCACCAAATGACCACATGGGGAGGGGGGGTACCCAGTTTGCAAAGGACCTTTATTAAGTAAGGGGAAGGAATAGCGAGTGCAGTCTCCTAACTTTCTTTTTCTGGATCTCTTACTTTCTGCATGCATGCACATGCAAAATATCTCAAACTTAAGGATGAATCTAATTTTCTGCTTTCAGCTTTTTCAGTACCCCGATTTCCCTTTGTAAATCATGCCTTGTGTGTTGCTTACCTCCAGGCAGAGACCATATGCTGGTAGGAGAAAACCTTTTAAAACACCTAACAGTATAGCAGGAACATAGAAATGTAAGATGTCTTAGCAGTAATGAATAGGAGTGAATGTTTTACTTTTATTTATATCTCCAGAATTTAGCACATAGTAAGGACTTATTGACTGACTTCCTGGCTAACTGAATCAGATTTTTGTCAAAGCCAAAACTAGAGATATTGATACTTGGCAAGGAACACAAAACTTGTCCTCAGTTGAAAGTGGGTGTTTGTGGGAAGAAATGAGGAACAGGACAGGGCAGGAGAAGATCACAACTCAAAATAGCCAGACATCTTGTAGCTTCTTATTTTAAATATTCTTGCTAAGGAGGTGCTAATCACTCTTTTTTTTTTCTGTGAGGTGAAACCATATTCATGATTATTCTCAATGCCCTTTTTACTAACTACTATGAACCACACCTCCAATAACTCCACCTTACTTCTACTTCTGATTCCAATATGCAAAGGATCTGTTATTACTCAATGTGGTAGTTTCATCACCTGTGCATATCAGACATATCTATAACTGAATATAATGTTCATAGTGACTTATTTTGATGTCCACTTACTGCCCCCTGTTTTATTCTCCTTACGTCAGATATAACATGAAAGAAATCTTGCTTTATAGAGGAAGATAATTCAAAATATGTAGATCAGATAAAATTATGTAGGAATCAGGCTTCTTGATTAGTCTACATATAAAATACTATATCTCCAATTTCTACCTTTACATCAAATGTTCTTGCCGCTTAATTCAGCATTTTAAAATCCTAGTTTTCTTAAAAGCATAGATAGAAATTTCTGTAATACAAATTACATAAATCGGGAAAAGATGTATACACAAATGCCTGAGAGAAATTTGATGATGTGAGGGACATCATTTCAAGCCAAGAGCATCAAGCAAAGCTTCATGGAGAATCTGGTACATAGGACTGGTTAATGCTGCTGTTGTTGCTGCTGCTACTACTACTGCTGCTTCTTCTGACTAGCATTTATCTAACATTTTAAGGTTTACAAAGCATTTTATTCATTTTATCTTATTTAACCTACTCCACAATAGGGAAGTAGATTCTATTATTTTTCCCATTTTAGAGATGCAGGAAGTGGATCTGAAAGAGGTTAAGTGGCTTGCCCCCAATTATTATACCTGTAACAGGTGTCTGATAAATTATTTGAATTCAGCTTTCCTGACTCCAATCACCCAGAAGATTTCACCTAGTTTCCTCTAAGATGGAGATGGAGGAAATAATCCATCTAGTCAGAGAAGACATTGAGCAAAAGGAAGAAAAATAGAAGAGGAAAAGATCATAGCAGATGGCAGTCTGCAGACTAGTATGATTCTAATATACAATGCTTTATGACCTGCAAAATGTTAGCCTGGAAATGTAGCTGGGTGCCATATTGTAGAGAAACGTTCATTCCATGATAGAATTTGAGCTATCTTAAAAATGGGAACCAGAACCACAAGATGTTTTTAATAGGTTGGCTTACAGTTGGAAGGGAGACCGAAAGAATAGTCTCCCTGCCTCTTATAAATGAGAAAAGAGGAGCCCAGAGAGACTAAGGGATGTGGCTGATCTCATACAGGTAATAAGTCAGAGTCAAGATGTGAACCTACAGTATGAACATCAGGATTAGGTGAAATGCCATGGTTAGTCCTATGTCTTTGGAAGGTTATTTCATTATCTGTATGAATGTTGAATTATAAAGCAGAGATACTTAAGATGGGGGACAATAGTTAAGAGCTATCTTGACACTTTAACAAGCCCAAACAGCAGGTGATGTTGGTCAGAACCATTAAATCCTACAGGTGGAATCCAGGATCCTTTGATGTGACATATTGGGGGCATGGTAGGAAAGAGGGCCCCAGTAACTCATATTATTTGGGAAGCTCTAATATGGTTTCAAAGTCTACAATATCCTACATCAGCTTTAGCAGTAGCCATGGCAAAGCAATTGTAATTTAGTTAAACTGTCCTCCAGGTAGTAGCATCATACACTTTTTATTATACTGCAAAGGCTACTTATGTGATGTACCTGCCTTGACACATTTTTATTGTAATAGTTCCTTACCAAACCTTTGATCTCCCTGATCATTACATGGGAAGCTCCATCTTCTAGCAATTTCTCCACAATAGGCAATGAGGATTTTAATGCATGCATTACAGATAAAGGACCAGGGACCCCAAGTGGGAAATCTGTCCCACTCCAATCTCCTCTGTCCTAAGTGTACCTACCCTCTACATGATGTTTCATTCACTGAGGCTTGTCCGCTGTTCCTCCCTCATGTCTTTCTATTTATCACCTCTATATCTCGATATGGACCATCTACAAAGGACCCCTTACCTCTGGCTCTCACAGTCTAGTGCATCCTTCAGCATACAGTTCATCTGCCAATTCCTACCTGAGATCTAATCTCCTGATCTCCTCAGTTGTAAATATTAACTCTGAAAATAACTTCCCATCATATAGCATATACTTAGCATTATGTACATATAAAGACATGAATATATGTGTCTGTCTGTATGTATATGCATGTATATACACATATTCATGTGTATATAAACACATGTATGTGTATACACATACAAAAATATATATGTATGTACATATATATATATATATGCTTGTGTGTGCAGTAAAAAAACAGACCAAAAGGAATACTTTAATACTTTATTCTTATTCAGTTTTATCCAATTCTTCATGACTTCCTTTGAGATTTTCTTGGCAAAAACATTGGAGTTATTTGCCATTTTCTTCCTCAAGTCATTTCACAGATGAGAAACTGAGGAAAACAGGGTTAAGTGACTTGTTCAGGATCACACGTCTAGTAAATGTCTAAACGCAGATTTGAACACATGAAGGGGAGTCTTCCTGACTGCACACCTTGCACTCTATCTACTGTACCTATGCCTGTCCAAAAAGAGTATAGCTAGGTGGGAAAGCTAAAAGAGTCTAAGCCAGTGCAATGCAATCACATCCTCAAAGATGTCTGAGGCCAGATTTGAACTCAGGAAGATAAGTCTTACTGATGATACATCTCTCACTATCTAGTTGCCACAAGTATTCTATATGTTTATATAAATATAAATAAACAAACACATTTAAATATGTTCACATGCCCATGTATATTTTGTCTATGCATGTATATATAGGCAACAGTGTACATGCATGTATATAAATATATGCATGTGTATATATATACACATATGTGTGTATGTATATATACACATGTGTGTGTTTATGCATGAGCATATGTGTGTGTGTATTAGTAGTGGGTTCCTTCTCTTCAGCACCCCTTTTTGGGGGCCCCATCTATGCAACTACTATCATAAAGATTGTGGAAGAGTCCTTTTTCATGAATAAAGTTTGCTAATGACATCTGCAATAAATTGCTCTATCCACATTCTAGAACCTAATGACCAGTCCCTTCTTCTATTTATTCTATCCTTTGTTTTCATGAAAAAGTTTGAAGTACTTAAAAGGTGCAGCCTCCTATTGTGGAACATATTACTAAATGTTTAACAAACAGGTTTCAAAAAGAATATGTATGTGTAACATACTTTTAAATTTAATCTGAATTACTAAGATTTTCTCCATCATTGCCCAAGGCTAAACAGTAAAAAAACAAAAAAAACCAATAAAACAAAACCAATAAACCCACCTCTGATTTGCAGTATTTGCTTACCTCCTAAGTGTCAATTGTAACACTGACAGTTTAACAATTAATTTTCCCAAGCTAGTTTGATATGATTCAGTTCACTTTTGCTTTTCAGTCTCCCTCAGAGTACCATATTACTTCATCAAGTCTGACTTATTTGATTCTTCTAGTCACCCTACTTCACCTCTTCCTTACTCCTCATTCCTCACATCTAATGACTTGCCAAAATCTTCATCACCATGAGCTCTTGCTTTAGCCCCTTCTCTTCATTTACTTGGGTGCCATTCTTATCACATTTACCTTGGATTATAACAATAGCTTCCAGTTTTCTGGCTTCAAGCCTCCTGTTGACCACTTCTAAAATCAGCTGCCCAGAGAATGTACTGACCTGTGTATCCTCTGATTAAGAACTTCGAATTATTCTCTGTTGCCTTGATGATAAAATACAAATTGCTCAAGTTAGAATTTATCAGACTCCAGTTGACTTTTTTGGTCTTATATCACTTAACCATATGCATGCAATGATTGAGCCAAACCATACCAATTGCTGTTCTGTAACTTTTCTCAGCATTTCCTTCTGTCCATTTGCTTAGTTGAACCCTTTTAAGGAACCTAAGTATTATAGGGGATAGAGCACTGGACATGGAGTCAGGAAGACCTGGGTGTCCTAAGGAAAATAAATTGTTTTTCATTTTGTGTTGATATATCCAGTACCTTGAACATAAGAGTAACATCTTTGAGGATATTATTGGATTGTATTGGCTTGAATTGTTTTATGTTTCCCATCTAGCTATACTCTTTTTGGACAGGTAGGGGTACAGTAGATAGAGTACAAGGTGTGGAGTCAGGAAGACTCCCCTTCATGTGTTCAAACCTGGGTTTAGAAATTCACTAGATGTTTGGCACTGAACAAGTCACTTAACCCTGTTTTCTTCAGTTTTGCATCTGTGAAATGAGTTGAAGAAGAAAATGGCAAATAACTCCAATGTTTTTGCCCAGAAAATCTCGAAGGGAGCCATGAATAATTGGATATAACCGAACAAGAATAAAGTACTCCTTTTGGAGTTTTTGTTTTGTTTTGTTTTGTTCTTTGAGGGTTTTTTGTGGTTTTCTATTTGTCTGTTTTTTGTTTGTTTTTGACTGCTCCATCATGCCCCCAGGATTTGCATTATCGGGAAATCTCTTTATCCTGAAATATCCACATCAGCCTTAGTCTTCACACCTCATCAATACCCTTTACTCCACATCTTGAATGCAGAGTCATTAATTACTAAAGTCATTTAAGGAGGTGGCTTAGGACAGCTATCATTTCATTTCCTTCCAAGTTGCAATATTTTGGAGGTGTTTTTCTTGGTTTGTTTTTTTTTTTACTTCTCCATCATTCCTTGACAATACTCCCACAATCCTGAATATCTTCCTTTCCCCCACTCCATCTACTTTACATTTCCAGCTTGCTTTCACGTATTGTCTTCAACTGAGTTGTAACATTTTAATGGCAGGGAGAGTTATTATTTTTGTATTTGTTTCCCCAATGCTTAGCACAGTGTCTTGCACATGATAGGTGCTTAATAAATGTTTATTAACTAATGCATTGAATTATATATTAGAAAAGACCAGATGATAAAAATGTGTGAGCTGTTCCCATTCCCAGGCACAGTTATACTCTTTCTCATCTACTCTACACTACCACTGAAAAGTGACTTTCCTCTCTAAGCTCTAGTAAGAAAAAAAAAAGACCCTCTTGAGGTTTTGCTGGTGAACTGACAGTGTTAGCTACAGATTCATCCGAGTGCTGATTATGTGATCTCTTTCTACTGGCTTAAATGTACTGTCCCTGGTAAGGGTTGTCTGGTTGTGGCCATCATCATGTGACATACAAATTGATATGCTGTATTATCAAGATTTTGCTTTGGTCATAAATAATTCCTTATTTCTTGACATTCCTGCATTGTTCCATAATCTGTCTTGTCCCACATTTGACTTCCTGCTTATTCTGATCTTGAATGCTTTAGTAACCAGTCCTACTAAAAAGAAAGACTGAAGTCTAACCTCCAGACTATTTCCCAAGAGCCCACTCAAGATAAAGTCCAATTACTCTCCATCTTTGCTATGACAGTCTCTTCCTCTGTTCAATGATTCCCCAGAGACTCATTTGGAGAAGTTTCTGGTTAGCTACACCTTTTTTGCTTCCCTACAAGACATTTTCTTCAGGATTTCCCATACAGCAAACCACCTGTCTGGGATCCAGTAAATCCTATTGCACTGTATAAAACCTCAAATGAGATATTTTTTTTCGAATTCGCCTAGAAGTATAGTTTGTTCTGTTCAAGTCAAATAATAATAATAATAATAATAATGAATAACTGGAGATATCAATGGAAAAATAATGATTAAACATTTATATGCAAAGAACTATTCAATGCCAGGGATGTAAACAGAAAAAAATGGACAGATTTTTTTTTTTTTTACAAATAGATCATATGCTAATGGGGAAACATAACACATATATTAGGTTTCAGCTACAAATCAAATAGAAATTTCCTATCATCCTTAGAATGTAACAGCAAATCAGATGTTAGCATGCCCTTAGTATAATTTTTAAATTATTTATTAAATGTTGAACAGTTTGATAGTTCCAAGGACCTTGTTGCTGAAAACTTTCTCTTTTAGTTCTTTGAGAACTGTGGCTGATTTATCTGCACAAAATCTCTGGGTATTATCTTCATAGTGGCTATTCTTGTTATTGAGGCCTATAGAGCCTAGGATAGAAGCAGTGGGTAGGCTAGAAGGTCACTGGAATTCCCAGGGCTCTGGGTTCAGGATCTTTGATTATCTCCATCAAGGTTTAAGGCTGTCAAAGTTATGGTGGAGGTTTAATATGACTAGCAGATGCTGCCTCCTGTGTTTTTCTCCAGATGTCATGATGGTTCACCAAATCTGGCCTACATGGCTTATAGATGGCTTCAAGGTTCAGAATGTGGTGGGGATGGATAATCCTTTACACAGAGGGTTTTCTTTGCTGGATGATGGTTGCAAAAATTGTCCTGGATGCAAATCCATTGGTTTGGAGGGGGCAAGAAAAGCAGGGTGCTGCCATTACTGGGACACTTGGATTATATCCTTATGAATGGTAGTTGATCATCAGTAACTTTGGGTAATAATTAAGATAGTTAGTGGACCCCTTCTCCACTAGTCTTATTCCTCTTGGTGATAATGGCGGAATAAGAGCTGGAAGCAGGTTGAGATATCTGGGAAGCTCTAATAGGCTGTCTCCATCTGGGTATGAGTGGAAATGTTTGACCATATTCTGTCAATAGTTTAAACTGCCTGGAACATACTACCTTCTTTTACTCCCTCTTTGTGCCTTGATAGTATTGATACCACACTGTAAAAATTGCAAAACACAGTATATATTTTAGGGTTGCAACAACCCTGTCAGGTAGATAAAAGTGAGCAGCAGCAACAGCAGCAGCAGCATCATTGATTATTTCTCTTTTACAAAAATAGAGTCAGAAAGATCGTGTGCAGAGTCACAGAGCTAATAATTAAGGAGGAATTGAGTCACATTTTTTGACTCCCTATATAGCACTCTATTTGCTGCATCATGTTGCCTTTTCAAGACATCTTAATATCGTACTTGATATGACTAGACTTCATATATTGACATTTAATCAGAAACTATAAAGCAGACAAAACGACAGATGGGTTTTTCATACCAAAGTGCAAGCCCTTTTTAACTTGAATCACACATGACTGGAAGTGGACCCCAAAGCACTTTGGTAGATTTTAGTGCTTATATTAAGTCAGCAATACCTAATGGTCAGCTTCATGAACCATTTCCCCCAATAAATAGGCCACAGGGGACAAGAGTTGCTTTTGAAACCTAGACTGAAAATTGGAAGAAATATCACCCTTTGCAGGATGTTTTCAAAACCAAACATTAAACCAGAAGATTTTGCCCTGGAAGGCAAACAGAGACAAGTTGCCCTCAGTGAATTAATTCATGTTGGGCAACAGGAAGGAAAGTTGACAACCTCTTCATCTTCCATCATCATACAGAGAATAATGTTCAGAACTGAAAGTCATTATCCTCATTTACATCATCTTAATTGCGGTTGCTTTGCAAATTGATTTCTTAAAATGTAATATTAATTTACTGCAATATTAATTAAAACTAACAATGTCTGGTGTCTCTTAATTAACCGGTCATTACTAATCATGTTCATTTTATGGAACTAGCCTTTGGACTGATGCTTCCTATTTTAATCCACTAGTGATCATCACCGATGAGAAAGAGTTTCCCTCTAATACACATCTAAATAATCTTGAAGTGTCTGAGTTTGTAGTTTAACTTGAACATTTTTAGGGTTTCTGTTTAAGTACCCTTTTACTAAACAGCCTGCACAGGTCACAGATTTTGTGATGGGGAATAAAAAAGATCCACAAAGGGTTTATTTAAAAGGCATCAAAGAAATCCAGAAACCAAAGAACTCTTTCAAGACACATAGTTTGAAGTATAAAAGACAATAAAGGAAATCAGTGGGGGAAATAGGTTAAAAGCTTTAAAAATATATGAGAAAGTAGAGATACAGAAAACAGTGGTATTTCCAAGTACTTCTAATATCATTGGAATTTAACTTTGTTCCCCTATGGCAATATAATCTGCTGAAATAAACAGATAATTGCAACTTTCTCTTGTTTATTTTCACATTTCAATAAGCCTATCTATTAGTTACATCAGTGGGAATCCCACATAGTGAAGCTATGGCAATCCTTTGAAATGGTGCATTCATCAGAATGTGTTTGTGTCTATCCTGATTTTACAATCTTACTGAATGAGGAGATTTGGGACTTACTAGGGACAAGGGAAGTCATCAAGCTCTCTTGTGCCTTTTCCCTATCATATAGCAACAAAAACTTTCTAAATAGATTGTTTATGTGGTAGGTCACTAGCCACCATAGAAGGATGAATGAGAGTCTTTACAAAAGCATATTGGAAGATAAGTTTATTAGAATGAGGGGGCAGCTAGGTGGTGCAGTGGATAAACCACCAACCCTGGTGGTTCAGGAGGACCTGAGTTCAAATCTGGCCTCAGAAACTTGATACTTACTAGCTTTGCGACCCTGGGCAGGTCATTTAAACCTCATTGTCCTACAAAAAAAACCCCAAAACAAAACAAAACAACAAAATAAAATTATTGGAATGAAATTATTCCCTGCAGTTGGATGGTGGCAAACTTTGTTTTGCAGCAACATAAATCAACTTCTGTTGCCAACTGGGCCCTGAGATCTTTCCTCAATGTGTGGGGTCTCTGCAGTTGGAACCTCTTATGATTTCACTTGCATAAATGTCAGTACCTGGGATTTAGGTCACTGAAGACAATAGCAATTGAAAGGTAGAAATATGTGAGGTTTTTTGGATCATAGGAAAACTTTATGCCCTCCCCATCATGAGTTTTCTTATTCTTATCAATTTTCCCTGCTGAATGAAGGCTAACTCATGGGACAATTCTCAGAATGGAATTTCTGGCTCTAGTCCACCCCATTGGAATATGGATGTCTTGTCCCAGTCATATCTGATTCAAGGCTATATGAATTGGACTTTGCAATGATGAAGCATTCTCTTGTTTGCTATCTTGGCAAATATTAACCCAGTGGAAGTTTAAAAGGGAAAAGAGGAGAAATTTTAACTTCTATTCCTTTATTCTTTTGGTGAAATGTGGTAGGACTTTTTCAAGAGCCTACTTTAAGAGGATATGGGGGGCAAGAGCCACTTACCTTATTCCCAGTCTACTCTCCATACAACCATTAGTATGTTGCTTCTTAAGTACATCTTGAAAGGGCCAATATGAGACTGGTTTGGGCTTTATCTTTCTCTCTCTCTCTCTCTCTCTCTCTCTCTCTCTCTCTCTCTCTCTGTTTTGTTTTTTCGTGACATGAATATGGAAGACTTTGGAAGTGGTTTGCTGATATGAGGTATTTTAGATGGTCTGGGTACTATTAAGTTAAAGATGAATGATAAAAGGTGAAGAGTCCCCAAGCATTAAACTAGTGTTTATAAAGAGAATAGGAAGATGGCTACAGATAAGAGGATCAGTCCAAGTCACATTCTTATATTAGCAGACATGCACTAGTATTTGTTTGAACAGTGCAGAATAATGATCCAATGTTAAATGCTTAATTAATAATTACTCAACATAGTCAAATTCCAGAACTCCCCAGTCAAGGAGAAAATTGCAAACAGCTATAAAAACAGAATTAAAATTCTGTGGAGCTCCAATAAGGCTAAAACAAGATCTAGCAGCATCTACATGAAAGGACTGGAGGGCATGGAATATAATATTCCAAAGGGCAAAGGAATTGGAATTACAGTCAAGAATCATGTACCCAGCAAAACTTAGTATGATATTTCAGAGGAAATAATTGGACTTCAATGAAAAAGAAGACTTTCAAGCATTTGTTATGAAAAGACATGAACTGAATAGGAAATTTGACTTTCAAATACAAGACCCTGGAGAAGCATAAAAAGGTAAACAGGAAAAAGACTTCATGAGGGTTATTAAAAGATCAAACTCTTTACATTCCTAAATGGGAAGATAATACTTTGAACTCATAAGAACTATCTCAGTAAGGAATTCACAGAAGACACAGGTCTGAACTGAATATGCAGGGATGATATCTGTAAAGCATTTATGTTTTGTTCTTCATGGGGCAGACAGGGTGGGGTGTCTTATGTCCTGGGCCGGATTTGGGTTTGGGGCCTCCTGGGCCCAGCGCTGGTGCTTTGTCCACTGTGCCATCTAAATAACCCATGATGACATCTTTAAAATAGGGTTGAGGTGTAGGAAGAATAGACTGGGGGAAGGGGAACAGGAGAGATAGTCTGGAGAGAGGTAATTCACATGAAGGAAACAAGTAAAAAGCTTATGGAGGGGAGGGGGAGAGGGAGAAGGAGTTGGGGAGTCAGTGAACCTTAATATCAGAATTGGCTAATATGACTAACATACATACTCAAGTAGGTATAGTAATATATTTTTGCTCTGAGGGAGGGGAGGGAGATAAGGGGGGGGAAGGGGAAGAGGGGAAGGAGGGAAGAACAGATTGGGGGAGAGAGCAGTAAAAAGCAAAACACTTTCAAGGAAGGTGAAGTTGTTCTGCATTACTGCACAAGTATGACATATTGAATTGCTTAATTTCATAGGGAGGGTGGAGGAGGGAGGGAGGAAGGAAAATTTAGAACATAGAATTAGCTCAAACACCTTAATCTCATCAGAGTGGGCTCAAGGAGGTAATAACATTCACACCCAATTGGGAGGAGCAATCTATTTAACCCTATAGGAAAGTGGGAGGGAAAGAAGATAAGGAGGGAAGGCTGAAAAAAGGGAGTGAAGAGCAGGGGAGGGGACAGTCAGAAGTAAAACACTTTTGAGGAGGAATAGGTTAAAAGAAGATGGAAAATAGAGTAAATATCATGGGAAGGGAATAGAATGGAGGGAAATAGTTATGATGACTGATTATAATGGCAAAACGTATGGTACCTACTTTACTGGGCTATTAGGAAGAAAATTTTCTGTCAACTTTAAGGTACTATATAAAGGTTATGATGAACAGGATACTATCAGAAAAAAAAGCAGGAAAGACCTACATGAACTGAAGCACAGTGAAATGTACTTTATACAAAATAACAGCAATAGTATAAGATGATCTGCTGGGAAGCATGTGGTTATTTTCAGCAAGGCAATGATCCAATATAATCTTGAAGGACTTATGAAAATTACAACCCATCTACAGAAAAAGAACTGATAGTATCTGAAAACATATGGAAACACGTTAATTTTTTTTTTCATCTTTAACAATCCCTTAATCTGAAGTTTTGTGGTTTTTTTTTTTACTCTTTTCTCTCACAACCTAGCTAATGTGAGAATGTTTTCCATGACTACTCATGTATAACTTATTTTGAATTGCTTGGGTTCTTGTGGGTGGGGGGTGAGAATGGAGGGAGGAAGAGAAGTTGGAACATGGGGTTTTGAGTGATTGATATCGGGATTTGTTTTTGCATGTGTTTTAGAAAATAAAATTCTATTCAATTAAACAAAAGAATTACTCAAATTACTTTATGTTCTGATTAGGATTAAACAACTGCTGACCAACAGATTGTAGCAATAAATTTATATTGTTATTAAATCCTGTTGCAATATTTTTTGTCAAATATGGGCTTGTGAATGTTTTGTGTTCATCATTCCTTTTGTGAGGAAGAAATATCTACCTCATACCTGATTCATATTGTCCTATTGTATTTTTAACAGTTAAGTTTGGGGAACCCTAAATATGAGACGTGCCAAAACTATGAATAACTCCTCTTACCCCATCTTCACCAGTGTAGGGATTTGATTACTCAAAGAGTTTGTGAAAAGGCAATTGACCTCCTCTTTAGAGACCATGATCCCACAGGCATGGATCCCTGACTATGTTCACTAACTCTCTTGCATGCACGTATATCGCCATCCAATAAACCCACCAGCTATCTGAATTCTAAATGTGCTTTGCTGCTGAGGCCCTACATCTCATTGGAAGTTGGAGATCTTCTCCAAGAACCTCCATTTAAGGAGGGTGCCCAGGCCAGCCATCTCTTAATGTCTAACTATTCTATACTTTTCTGCATTTCACTATCATCCTGCCAAACCAGATCCCTTCTTTCCTACCCAGTCATTCAGTTTAATTACCTTTTTTAAAATTTGCTATCTTCCCCACTAGAATGGAAAATCCATGAGACTTTAGATTTTCTTTCTTTTTAATTATTTATTTTTATTTCTATTCCTAATCCTTAAGAGAGTATCTGGCAGATAGTAAGTCATTGTTCATGGTTGGCTAACCAACTTTATGAAATTCTTGTTCCTTTATATGTTTCTTTATAATATCATAGAAGGTTAGAGTTGGTGGGAATACTGGAGCTCCCTGAGTTCACCTTAGTCACTTAAGACATAAAGAATCATTTGTGTGCTCTAGGTGACATAGCTACTTAATACTAAATCTGAAACTGGTGATCCAAAGGAGCTTACAAAGTCCTGGGATCACACAATATGACCACAAGGAATATAGGAATAGTTGCATGGATATACGCATAAATGTATACATGAAAGTATTAATTGATTAATGAAGAAAAAGCCTTTAATAATGGGTTACCATGTATAAAGCTCTGTTAAGTGTTGGGAATACAAAAAGAAGACTGAGCATGTTCTTGCTCAAAAGGATGATACAAAACATGGCATTCAATTCAATTCAAATTCATTCAATTCAAATGGAAATGGCCCGTGATTCTTAAGATTCACTAGCAAGGAATGCCTTTTCTTTAAAATCATTGTCACTGATAAAATTTTAGTTTCAGATGCTGAATCATTTGACAATATCATGAAACCTTTGTGGAAAAACCTTTAAATAAAACAACTTTTTGAGTCCACCATAGCTATGGCTGTAGTAACTCTAAGTGTCAGGCTGAATCTCCTTAGTGGCTTCTGAGGATGATGGTGGATGGCACTGGGCTGGAAGCTTTGCTCGTCTTAAGGCTCTTAGGTTCAGGGTTTCAGGATGTCTCAATGGGAAATGGTGGCCAATGTGATAATGAAGATTTGACTTTCCTGGTTTCTATTGTCTAACAGGTGTATCCATTAAAATGCCTAGGCCAGCTTACCTGCCCTGCATGTGGAAGCTTGCTGGCAATCGATCACAATGCCTAGCCATTTGTCCACAGAAGTTGCTTTCCCAGGAGAAGGTTGTGAGGTCTTTTTCTTTTCTTTTTTTTTTTTTTTTTAGCAACAAACATTTATTTTATTTTCCATTTACATGTAAGGGTAGTTTTCAACATTCATTTTCGTAAGATTTAGAGTTCCAAATTTTTCTCCCTCCCTCCCTCCCTTTCCTCCCCCCTCCACAAGATCACAATCAGGTTATATAGGTACAATCCACAAGTGTTCTTTTTTATCAGTTCTTTCTATAGGGGTGCATAGTAAGCTTCCTCATTAGGTCCTTGGGATTGTCTTGGATCATTACACTTCTGAGATTAGTTAGGTCATTCACAATTGCTCATTGAATAATACTGCTGTCACTATGCACAATGTCCTCACGGCTCTGCTCACTTCACTATACATTGATGTTCATTAGACTTTCAAAGTTTTTCGGGGATCATCCTGTTTGTCATTTCCTGTACCACAAGACCATTCCACTACAATCATATAACACAGATTTTCCCATCATTCCTCAATTGATGGACATTCCTTTGATTCTCAATTCTTAGCCTCCACCAAGAGTTGCTATAAATATTTTTTGTACAATTTTCCCCCTTTTCTCTTTTTCATGATTACTATTGTTAACTGTTTCCCTTCCCCATGATATTTATTCTATTATCTTTCATCCTATCCCTCTTCAAAAGGGATTTGCTTCTGTCTCTCCCCTCCCCCACTCTGCCCTTCCTTCTTTTGCTCCTCTCTCTTTATCTCTTTCCCCTCCTATTTTCCTGCAGGGTTATAGAGATTACTCCACCTAATTGAGTGTGTACATTATTCCCTCCTTGAGCCAATTCTAATGACATTGAGGTCTTTGAACTAATTTTGATGAGTGTTAGGCTCATTTACTGCCCCGATTAAATAGATTACTCCACTCAGTTGGGTGTGTCTGTTACTCCCTCCTTGAGGCAGCTCTGATGAGTTTAAGATCTTTGAGCCTTTTCTGATGAGTATAAAATTCATTTACTGCCCTACTCCTCTCCCATCTCTTCCCCCACTCCATAAGCCTTTTCCTCTTAC
Source organism: Dromiciops gliroides (assembly GCF_019393635.1). Taxonomy (NCBI): domain Eukaryota; kingdom Metazoa; phylum Chordata; class Mammalia; order Microbiotheria; family Microbiotheriidae; genus Dromiciops; species Dromiciops gliroides. Next base: position 684,699,270 of record NC_057862.1, read on the forward strand.
TTTTATATAGGATTTCACTTCTGTCCTTCCCCCTCACCCAGTGAATTCCCTTCACCTCTCAATTTCACCCTAAAGATATTATCATCTAGCTAAGTGACATCACCCCTGGACCCAGGGAGATTCCAGCCAAAACCTGGCCTCAGAAACAAGACAGTCGCCCACTGTATGACCCCAGGTATGTCCCCCAGCTCCAATTTTTTTATGGTTCTCTGGGGTCTTGTATTTGAAAGTCAAATTTACCATTCAGTTCAGGTCTTTTCATTACAAACATTTGAAAGTCTTCTTTTTCATTAAAGTCCCATATTTTCCGCTGAAAGATAATGCTGAGTTTTGCTGGGTAGGTGATTCTTGGTTGTAATCCCATTTCCTTTGTCCTTTGGAATATCATATTCCATGCCCTGCAGTCCTTTAATGTAGAAGCTGCTAGATCTTGTGCTATCCTGACTGGAGCTCCACAGTACTTGAATTCTTTCTTTTTGGCAGCTTGCATTATTTTCTCCTTGACCTGAGAGCTCTGGAATTCAGCTATAATATTTCTAGGAGTTTTCCTTTTGGGATCTCTTTCTGGAGGTGATTGGTGGATTCTTTCAATTTCTATTTTAGCTTCTTGTTCTAGAATTTCAGGGCAATTTTCCCTGAGAATATATTGGAAGATGGTTTCTAAGCTCTTTCCTTGATCATGGTTTTCAGGTAGACCAATAATTTCCAAATTATCTCTCCTGGACCTATTTTCCAGGTCAGCAGTTTTTCCCAGAAGATATTTCACATTGCCCTCTATTTTTTTTATTCATTTGGATTTGCTTTATTCTGTCTTCGTTTCTCATAAAGTCACTGGCTTCCATTTATTCAATCCTAATTCTTAGGCAATTATTTTCATCAGAGATCTTTTGTACCTCCTTTTCCATTTGACTTTTCAAGCTGTTGACTTTTTTCTCATGTTTTTCCTGCATCACCCTCATTTCTCTTTCCATTTTTTCCTCTACCTCTCTAACTTTATCTTCAAAGTCCTTTTTGAACACCTCTATGGCCTGAGACCAATTCATATTTTTCTTAGAAACTTTAGATATAGGGGCCCTGATGCTGACATCTTCCTCTGAGGGTGCCCCTTGGTCTTCCTTGTTACTGAAGAAACTTTCTATGGTCCTCACCTTTCTCTGTCAGCTCATCTTGCCTTTCTTTTACTAGACTTTTAGCTCCTTAAAATGAGGCACTGTTTCCAGGCTGCAATATCCCAAGCTTAAGAAGTCCCAGGTGGTAGGATTTAAGGAAAATCAGGTTCTTCCCTCACCCAGCCTGTTTCCTGCTCCTAGATGACCCCAGAACAAATTGCTAATCAACTAGCTTTGTGTGTTGTGGTTGTTAGCTCCGATGAGCCTGTGCCCCTCCCCTACCTGGGCTACTGCTACTCGAGCCTACCTTTTGGTTTTCAGCAAGGGTGTAAAATCCAAGTTCTGCTTTAGCACTAGCATTGACCCCTGTAGTCTCTCCCCTGCCCAGGGCTCAGTCCACTCACCATACTGTGAGCTTAGTTCCAGATAACACTGGAGCTTCAGCTGATTCAGAGGTTCTGGGGGACTCCTTCTCTGGTGAGGACTTCCTAAGACTGGATCTGTGTCAGGGTAACTGTGAGGTTGGGCCCGACTCCTGTATCAGCACTGCAGTTCCCTCCTTCTAACCTTCCAAGTCGTTCTTGGTTATAATATTATTTCAGCACATTCTGCTGTGAGTTTTGCTGCTCCAGGCATTTTCCTAAGGCATTATTTGGATGTTTTTTTGGAGCGAACATGTCATGAGTTTGGGAGCTCACTGTCTTTTCTCCCCCATCTTGGCTCTGCCCTGGAAGTCAGGTTGTGAGGTCTTAGCAAAATTAATTTATATGCAAGATAATATATAATGATTCCTTTGTATATATGATTATATATATATGTTTTTGTGTATGTGTACTCATCTATCTATCCATCCATCCATCTATCTATTCATCTATCCATCGATCCATCCATCTATCCATCTATCCATCCATCCATCTATCCATCCATCTACATATATATGCATATATAATCTGAATTAGTCAGCCATTTAATGAACCTTTATTAAGCACCTGCTATGTGACAGACACTGTATCAAACTCTGTATATACAAATAAAGACAAAGAAATGTTTTCTCCCCAAGAATCTTACAGTCTAAAGATGCCAGGTACTGTCCAAGGTGGGGGGGGAGACAAAGAAAGGCACAGACTAAAGTAGTGCTTGTTCTGAAAGTGCTCCCATACTAATGGCAAGTAGAGCAGGTATATATCTCACAGGGTGTGACAATCATATTAAGAAGGAACAGGAAATGTTTACTGTAGGAGACAGAACTTTAGCTGATACTTGGAAGAAGCCACTGAAGGTGGGAGACGGGGGTGAGAAGGGAGAGATTCCAAACTTTGGGGATACAGAGTGGGAAAGCAGATCACAGAGGACATGAATGAGAAGAAGATGTAAGAAAACTAGAAGGGGAGAAGTCCAGGTAGGTCATCAAGGGCTTTGGAGGCCAAACAGAAGATTTTACATTTGATCCTGAAAGTGACAATGAATACATCATATTCCTTATATGCAAAAGGGGAGAGAGTAGCATGGTAATACCTGTATCTTAGGGAGATCAATGTGATAGATGGAGGATCAACTGGAAGGAGAAGAGACTTGAGGTAAGGAGAGGACAACCTGTAGGCAACTGTGATAACACAGGTATGAAGTCATAAGGTCCTGTTGGCTCAAGGGTTGTGGCAGTGTCAGAGGAAAGATGCTACAACAGGACTTGGTAATATATATGGTGGGGGCATTAAGAGAATTGGATAAGTTGAGGACGACACATACTTTGTGAGCCTGGTTGATAGGGTGGATGGGAGGATAATGGTGCCTTTAACAGTAACAGGAAAATTCAATAAAGATAATGAGTTCAGCTTTGGACATGTTTAATTTAAGATGTTTAGAAGTATTCATTTTGAGATATATAATAGGCATTTGGATGTGTGAAGTTATGGCTAAACATGTAGTTCTGGGGTTATCTACATTCATGAGAGATAATGATATCACCAAGTAATATAGCATAGAGAAGGGAAGAGGTACCAGAATAGAACTTGCAGGGACATCTATGTTCTGTAAGGATGACCTGGATAAAGCTTTAGCAAAGGAGACAGAGAAAACCAGAGTAGAAAAGGAGAACCAGGAGAGAGTAGGGTCATAAAAACTTGAGAGAAGTTTTTAAAAGGTAGTCAATAATGTCAAAGGATAAAGCCAGGCCAGGAAGGATGAGAGTTGAAAAAAAGGTCATTAGATTTACCAATTAAGAGATCACTGACCATAAGCACTGCTGGTTTCTTCTGGGAGTCTTGAATGGACTGGACAGTATTTATCAGGGTGTTTCATTAGGTTAACAATCAAGAAAAAATAATCCTACATAGTATCCCATTGACTCTGATACAACAACAACAAATATGCTTTTCTATCTGGCATTTAAAATCCTTCACAATTTGAATCTAGTCTGCCTTTTTAAACTAATTTCACATCGCTTACCATGCCCCTGCCAAGACACTAAACATAGATGTAGTTTTCAGTCATATTTGACCCTTTGTTACCCCATTTGCTTTTTCTCTTGGCAAAGATACTAGGGAAGTTTGCCATTTCTTTTTCCAGCTCATCTTACAGAGGCAACTGAGGCAAAAAGTATTTAATGATTTGCCCAGGGTCATATAGCAAGTATATGTTTCAAACCAGATGTGAACTCAGAAAGATGAATCTTCCTGACTGAAGGCCCAGCACTCTTTCCATTGAGTCACCTAGCTGTAACATTGTAGGCACTTTAAAAAAATACTTATTGACTTCATTACTGAATGGGAAAAAATAACCATGACAAAAAATTAAACCAAACACAACCTTATTCTTGTTTAAATAATTGTAATAATGCATGAAAGCTTTGGTAGAATGTGAATTCATGCTGTATAGCTTTAATCAGGTTATTTAAAGGTTCCAATTATAGCAATTCATCAGCATAATGGAGCAAAACCTGTTTATGAAGGACTGGTGTATGCGGATGATGTAGAATCAAAGAATTGTAGAATTATAAGAGAACATAAGATCCATCATTTCAATTGACTTGTTTTACATACAGGAAAACCAAGGTCTGCCCTGGGGTGAGTGCCTTGCCTCAGGTTCCATTGAAATTTAGTAGGTTAGATAGCTCACTACGAATGATGCATATTTCTTAAAACTAAAATGATGTCTAGCCTAGAAAAGTTAAAAAAACACATCTCAATAGAAGTCTGAGGACCTAGGTTTGGAACTGAGTTCTGCTGCTTATTACCTGTGTGACTTTAGTAAAATTGTTAACCCCTTTGGGCCTTAGTTTCTTTCTTCAAAATGTAAGTGGTGGAGTAAATGAACTCTGAGTTTCCTTCCACATCAAAAATCTATGAACCTCTGGACATGGCTCTGGATCTGAAGTAATCACTTTTTAGGCTACTTCTTTCGATTACTCAAGACAACACAGAATGTCACTTTTATATATCTCATTTCAGAGGAAATACCCACAACAGACAAGAGTGCTTCAACATGGTGAGGTACTTTCTTAATATTGACAAAAGAACAAAAATAGCTCATAGGTGATGAACAAAATGAAAGCATGTAACCTGCTATTTGCAACACATAAAGCACCTTCCCCATCCCATCCCATAGATACACACACACACACTCCTCTCATGAGTCTCCAACTTGTATCTCCATCATTTATTCATTCAATAAATATTTGTTATTAAGCAGATATTATGTGCCAAATATTTTTCTGGTTGTTGAGAATATACAGAGAAATTAAAAAAAAAATAAAGACATTAAGTCCCTGTCTTTAAGGACCTTATTTTTCATTGAGGTAGGGGACAGCAACATATACAAGGATACTTAAGTGATTCTGTGATGGCATCAATTCAGGAATGCCCTCTAATGATATAAATTATAACTCATTTATGTTTCCCCAAATCATGAGGCTTTTGCATGTTTCCTTGCATAAATTAATCCCAAGGTGGTGGGATGGGGATCTTCAACATATTGAAACCTTTCCTGTCATTGTAAGCATATCTATGAAACATTCTGGCTCTGCATCTTGCATTTTATTTTATTTTTTTGTGAGGCAATGAGGGTTAAGTGACTTGCCCAGGGTCACATAGCTAGTAAGTGCCAAGGCTAGATATGAACTCAGGTCCTCCTGAGTCCAGGGCTGGTACTTTATCTACTGTGCCACCTAACTGCTCCCAATTATTATTTTTTTCACAAACCATTCTTCTCTTTCTTATTATTTGGAGGTTATATCCTGCTAACACCATCCATATTTCCATTGTACATAAATAAGAAAATACAGAATATTGACTAAGTAAATATAAATCATTATCAGAGAAAAGGCTATTAACAAGGGGGAAGATCAAGAAAGAATTCACAAGACATGTAGTGCTCACAATAAGTCTCAAAGGCAGCTAAGGATACTAAGAAGTATAGTTGAGGGAGTAGTACATTCCAACCTTGCTTGACAAAATATTTCATTTGTCTTCCTCCTAACTTTCTTACCATTCTTCCTCTCCTTGTCTTCCACATTCCTTGAAGGCAGTTTTACATGTTATTTTTGTTTGTATCTATGTCATTCCTGATACAATTCTTTGAACATACTATAAATCAGTGTTTATAAAGCATTTTAAGTTTTCCAAGCATTTTACAGATTATGGGGGGGGGGAGTTAAGTGTTTCTGTGGAAGAGTACATGAATTGAAGTCAGGAACTCGTAAATTTAGATTTGCCTCAGAAACTTTCTAGCTGGTATGACCCCAAACTAGCCATTTACTGTCTCAGATCCAGTTTTCTCAGTTGTTAAATGGGAATAATAATATAACCTGCCTCCCAGAGATGTTGTGAGGATACAGTGAAATGATATATGTACAGTACTTTGCAAACCTTGAAGCATGAGGTAAATGTTTGCAATTACTATCTCATTTGATTTTCATAATGTGCCTATTAGATAGGTGTTTTGGGTAATTCCTCTCCATTTTACAGACAGGAAAAGTGAGTATCTGAGACTCGTCATGACTACATAGCTAATTATAGAAGTGGCATTCAATGCATCTGCCCCCTGCCTCTGAGTTAAGCTTTCTGGCCTTGCAATTCCCTGTCTAAACTTCCACAACTTTTGCATTATTTAGTTGTGTCCAATTCTTCATGAGCCCATTTGGGGTTCTCATGACAAAGATGCTGGGGTAGTTTGCCATTTTTTTTCCAGATCATTTTACAGATGAGGAAACTGAGGCAAACAATGTGAAAAGATTTGCCCCTGGTTACACAGCTAGTAAGTGTCTGAACTCAGGTCTTCCTGATTCTAGGCCCAGCACTCTATTCACTGCAACTATGAGCTGCCCCTCCAAAATGTTTATCCTTCACTATTTCATTTTGTGATAAAAAATTATCCAAATATTCATCATACTTCTTTCTTATAATAATCCTATTCTCTTATGTTCATGCCTCTTTAATTTGATTATATGCTCCTTGAAAGCAGAAAACAAGTATGATTTTATAATATACCCGCTCCAGCACTTTGAGCCAAATGGAAATATTGGTGTCAATATTTTTGGAGGTGTGTTGATTATAGGATTTGTGATATAGAGGTGGAAGGTCATTTAGTACAACCCCTTCATTGTATAGAGAAGAAAACTGAGACCCAGGGATGTTCAGTATCAAACTCTCCCCATTATGCAACACTATTATCCCTTATTCAATAATATATATTTATATGCATACAGATATACATGCATGTATAAGTATTTCAAATCATTACTATCGTTGACTTAAAAATAAGAAAATAGTACCCTTTCCCCTTTTTATCCCCTTTAAAATACACTGAATCCTTGGCAGCACGTATCTCCCTAGTCCAAGACTGACTTGTTAGCGACCCAAAGGAGAGCCAGGCAGCCGCTCCAGCCCCCCGGACTCCAGACTCCATCAAAGACCCCATTCTACCCGCCGCAGCCTCCTCCCCTTGTTTTCCTTTACGGTCCAGGCACATAGTATGATCATTAGGTTTTCAGTTTCCCAGCGACTTTCTATGGAAGATCAAAGGAAGTAGGCCATGGTTGCTGTGAGCAACTTTTTAGAGCGGGACACCTTTAGGGAAGCTTGATCAAAGTGCTGTCATCATGAGACCCTCCAAGTCAGGACTGCTGTCATTGGAAACCTCCTCCCCTGTGGAGGTGGTCAAGATGAGATACATGAACTCTGCCGCCGGCAAGTATGCCAATGGTGGCCACTGCGCCCTAACCATGTTCTGGAAGGAGGGACCCCAAGCCTTCTACATAGAGTTCATGCCTTCCTTCATCAGATTGGCTCCTGGAATGTAGTGATGTTTGTCACCTATGAGCAACTTAAATGTGACCTGATGACTGCTCACACTTCCCGGGAAGCTCCTTTCTGACCCTCTCCTGCTAGCTTTCTGCCATACACCCCTGGCCTTGGAGTCCAGACCCCCAGCCTGCCTCCCAACTAATTTTTCTTCCCTCTTCCTCTCCTCCCCTGAAGAACTCCCCTGCCCTAGAGTTAGCCCTATTTTATCCTTTCCCATTGCAGCCTCACCCAGTTCTTAAGCTCTCCTTATTTCAAATAAAGCCAGACCAGAACCCTCCCCCCTTCAAAAAAATAATAAAATACATTGAATCCTTGAAGATTCAGGTGGAAATAAATAAAAAGGCATAATATAAAAGTGGGTAAATTGATTTACCAACACACAAAGATATATACATACATATATACACATAGAAAAGAAAACTGGCCACCTACAAAAAAAACTAAATACACTCATTACCCATATTCTTCAGAAAGAAAGTCGGCAGCCAGCATAAATATTTACATCAATTTTACCTTTAAATCCTTGCTTATTATTTCTGAAATGGAGTGTAAATTACGCATCAGAGCAGATGTCTTCCAGCAGAGAAACATTTCCTGTAGGCCACAGGCCCAAGCTTGCAATACTTCACTCTGGATTTTGCAAATTGGCTCTGCTCTTTAGCATCAAAGAGGGTTGTCAGAGGTTTCACCATCCTATTGCCAAAAAACTACTCTGCAAGATTGTTTTTATGATTGAATCTGCCTTCTATAAAGTCTTATTTGAATGCTGTTAACACACATCACAGACATTCATGACACTGAATTACTTAACTGTGCACACCTATCTGAGCTTAGAGTCACTGTTTAAAAAGAAATGTTTATTTCAGTTATGTGTCTTCTCAGTCTGTATAATCCTTGATGTTGAAAAAAAGGGGCAGTGAAATATCACAAGTCACAGGAGAGATGGACACATAAGAGATGGCTGTCAAATTTTCCTCAGCTAAGTTCTTCCTGTTTCATAACCCCAAGTCCAGTAGCCCCAGCTGCTCGCTGGCCTCACTTTGCCTTTGATGATGTGGCTGGCTAACTCTTCCACATTTACCTGTTATGTTCTCCATTTTGTTTCTACCAGAAAATTGGCTGATTTCCCCATAAAGATCAATTTACTGATACAATATTTATTTCATCCAAATATGTGACCTATTTTGACTCTAAAATATATTAGCTAGTTAATGCAGTGGATAGAGAGAAAGATCTGGAAATAGAAAAATCTGAGGTCAAATTTAGCCTCAGCAATTTGGCAGATGTATTACCTCAAACAAGACATTTCACCAATCAATGCCTCAGTTTCCTTCTATGTAAAATGGAGAATAAACTGAGTTAACATTTATAACATATATAAAGTGTTTTGCGAACCTTCTTAAAATTCCATGTAGGGGGCAGGTAGGTGGTGCAGTGGATAAAGCACCGGCCCGGGATTCAGGAGTACCTGAGTTCAAATCCGGCCTCAGACACTTGACACATACTAGCTGTGTGACCCTGGGCAAGTCACTTAACCCCCATTGCCCTGCAAAAAAAAAAAATCCAGTTCTTATTGTCACCATCATCTTCAACATGATCTTCCTCCTCCAATCATTACCACCCCCACTACCACTATTGCTACTACTACATTTTACACCCAGACAACTCAGTGGTATACAGGTTAGTACCCAAAGTCTGAAGAACCTGAGTTTAAATCTGGTCACAAGTACTTTTTATCTGTGTGAATTTGTAATGGTTGTCAATTTTGCAGTATTTAAAATAATGTATTGTGTATATATGTATAGATAAGTATGGACATATATATATATATATATATATGTGTGTGTGTGTGTGTGTGTGTGTGTGTGTGTGTGTATTATTGTGAACTTGACAATCATTACAAACCCAAGCGTTGTGACATAGAAAATAACAAATAATTTTCAAAGTGATAAAAAACCTAAACCAATTAGAATAAAAAGTAAGTTCTATCAAATATTCAAAAAACAACTCACAAACCATGCTATATTTTTTGTTGCAAATGTAGGAAGAAAGGAATCTTACCAACATTTTATGAAATAATATGGTCCTAATATCTAAACTAAAGAGAAGAAGAGGAAAAAATACTGTGGACTATTATAATCTAATGAATGTGGAAAAATTGAATAAATTATTAGAGAAAATTTATCTTTCCATATTCTCAAATAGATGAAATATTACTAGGTAATGTATTCACCTATGTATATATAGATATATGTATATATGTGTGTATATATATATGAATTCAGGAAAATTATGAAAATGTATAACTAGAACTAGCATATCAATAGATAGATTAATCAACTATATACATAAATGATAGATAAATGCTTGTATTAAATTCACTTCACATCTTTTGTAATCCTATTTTATTTTTTGTATCTAAAATGTTCAGAGAATGAGTCTAGGCTTCTGTAGACCAACAAAATGGCAAAGGATGCGTACAAAATGTTTTAAAACCTTTAAACTGGAGACTTTTCCTTTAAGAAAAAGTAAAAGCAAGTATGGCTGTTTGCTACTACTATTACTCACACCAATCCTATAAATATAATCTATAACAATAATATAAGGAAACACACACATACATACAATTAGTGAATAATCTTAGGGAAAAGGGAAACAGAATTAGTGTAATTTTCAGATAATATAATGAATTACTTAGAATACCAATAATGTTCTACCAAAATGATTAAAACAATTAATCACTAAATAAAGGATCAGTATATGTGAAGATACATAAAAATTATCAGTATTGTAGCATATTACCAATAAATTGCCACAGAAGGAGACAAAAATATATATTAAAAACTAAATAGTGAGGAATCCACTTACAATGATACATTCAGTAATTCTAAGTTGACAACTACAGCTATATTCTCTATTAATGTAACACCATCTCTATGATAAAAGGTAGGATGTATGTTCTCATATTTCTTCACTGGGGAACAAGTTTGGTCTTTATGATTTTACCCCACTGAATTGTTAATCTTTCTCATCTCTCTACCACAAAATCCTGGATTCTGCCCTATGACACTGGTATTGTTCCTTATGTTGCCATTTCCAAGCTTTTCCCTTACTGACTCTCCTTAACATTATAGTCCCCCTATATATGGTGTCTTTGTCTGTTAGAATATAATCTGCTTCAGGTCAGAGATTTTCTTGCTTTTCTGTATTTGTCTACCTATGCTTAGGATAGTCACTGGCACAAAATTTACACTTGGTACATAGTTTGTCATCTAACTATCTATCTGTCCTTCCATCTATCCATCCTTCTTGCAATATATCATATTTTTGAGTCAATGTGTCTAACATTTTATAATTTCCCTGATTCTTCTTACATCACTTTGAATAAATTCCCATGATTCTCTATATTCATCATAATTTTTATTTATGGCATAGCAACACTCCAATATGTTCACATCCTAAAATGTGTTAAACCATTTCACTTTTAATAGATATCTGCTTTGTTTTGTTTAGGATTATTTGATATAAACAAAAAAGTATGAGATTACCATGTATACGGAGTAGTTATTTAACTTTTTTTTTTGCTGTCAGTGCATTGATGGGTCAAGAGTATGAACTTTTATTCACTTTATTATAGTATTATACATTGTTTTTCAGAGTAGCTGGATTAATTCACATATTCACCTTTTGTATATACTGTGACCTTTTCCCTCTATCCCCTGATATCAGCTATTTCCATCATTTGACATCTTGGTCAATTTTCAGGCTTTGAGATAAAATATCAGAATTTTTATCTTATTAGTTTGGAACTATTTTCCATATGGTTGTTAATAGTTTGTGATTCTTCTCTGGAATACATTTTGTTTATACCCTTTGTTCATAACTTACTTATTTAGGAATAGCTCCCTCACACCATCTTTGTAATACTTTAAAACTAATAATCTTAGGGGCAGCTAGGTGGTGCAGTGGATAGAGCACCAGCCCTAGAGTCAGGAGTACCTGAGTTCAAATCCTGACTCAGACACTTAACACTTAGTAGCTGTGTGACCCTGGGCAAGTCACTTAACCCCAATTGCCTCACTAAAAAAAAAAAAAAAAACAACAACAACAAAAAAACAAAAACAAAAGCAAACTAATAATCTTGGAGGATTATTATGTGGTACAATGGATAAAGCACCACCCCTGGATTCAGGAGGACCTGAGTTCAAATCGGCCTCAGAAACTCAACACTTGCCTGTGTGACCTTGGGCAAGTCACTTAACCCTCATTGTCCCCCACCAAAAAAAAATAAACCAAACAAAACAACGTTAATAATCTCACTAACACACTTCACAATTATGTGGTGGGAACAGTTTATTCATTAGTTGGTGTCAGTCAAGATGTGGGTTCAAATCTTACTACTGACAATAATTGTGTGACCACTGTCAAGTCAATCACTCTAAGCTCACTTTCCTCATATGTAAAATATTGATAACCACATTTGTAGTACCTAATTAATAAGGTTATTCTGAGGATACAATGAGAAAATTCAATTTTGCAAATGTTAAAGAGGCATAAATGTCAACTGTTCTGCTTGTGGTGGTCATTCATTTGTTGTGTTATTGTTAAGTGGTTCATATTGAAGCTGCTCTCACTGTTGTTTTTGGTATTATTATGTTGGACAACACCTATTCTATCAGTGTAGAGAGTTTCAAGTATGGAACATATATGTGCCAATGTTTATCTATAACTAATACTCTCATTGATTTTTTCCAGATATACTGAGAAGTCAACTGCTTTGGATATCGTTCCAGAATTAATATTTATCAAAGGCATGACTTGAACTCAAGTCTCCCTAATCCCAAAGTGAGCCCTCTATATTTTTCATTTTATTATGAATAGTGTTACTAAAGGAAAATTGACTTTTTTGTTATTGGTAGATATGTGACAGCTGTGTTTCATTTTTTGTTACAAACTGAATTGTTTTTTATTTTTTCAGGATAAATATATTTATGTGAATCTATGCACCATTTATATACACATACACACACACAAACTCACACATGACAAATAATAGCAATCTGGAAGCTAGAAATTAGTCCCAAGGCATGTTAAAACTGTAAACATAATAGAGAATTATTTTCAGATGGAACCCCAAAACTTGACCTGCTACTGTTTTCCTTCTGATAACTCATTCTGGTCAGAGCCCAGCACAAATAAAAGTGACCTTCCACTTAACTATTGCAAGATTTTGTACTTGTATTGGATATGATCACAGGAGTAACACAAGAACAAGAGATAACAGGCAGGCAAAAACAGCAGAAATCATAAAAATTCCATTCATATGGTCCCTCTTTAACGTTGGAACAAAAAAAGGAAAAGAAAAAAAAAAAGAAAAAAAAACAGCTAGCAAATAATTCCAAGAATTACATCAGATTGCAGCCTATTAAATCCCTACAAAAAGATAAGCAGGTCAGCTAGACTGAGCCATATCCAATGGGACACTGCCAAATCTCCCTTGTTTGCTGGCTCTTTCTGTGATTGTACCTCCTGGGTTTAAAGGCTAAAATCGACATTTACTGGATCTGGTAGATTTAATCTAGTAAACAGCTTTGGGGAATAGAATGGTTGAATGAAAAGTATACAAGCAAATTTGAATTAATGAAAGTGTTATCAAGTGCCCTTCCTGTGGGAGTGGAGGGGAAAAGGAAATAAAACCAAAATAAGGTCTGAGGTTCATCTCATGAATATCACATTGGAAGGGACTTCATTGGCCATTCTAGTCCAATTTTCTAATTATATAGATGAGGAGAATTGAGACCAGGAATGGTAAAAGAATTGAAGAAGGATACACAGCTTTTCAGTCTCAGAGGCCGATTTAAACCCAGGTTCATTGACTATAGGGGCAGTGATCTTTTTTCTAAACAACATGACCTCTCCCTGTTGAAGCTCTTTCCTACCTGCAAAATCCTGGTATTTCCTGCATTCTGGAGTCTTCGAATACCAGTACTCCCCTTTCCCCAATAAAGCAAAAAAGAGATCTGTATCTATTTTCAAATTTCCCGGAGCCATTTTATCTGGACTTCTTATAAGTAGCACACTCCTCTAAATGTCAGAGTTTTCTACACTCTCTCAATATCAGAATATAAAATTCATATGAGTAGGATTTCCATCATGTTTGTCATTTTCCTGGATTAAAATCCCATCTCTACCATTTATTATAAGAGCAAGAAGGTTTTCCTGAGGGAGAGACAGGAGGCAGAATATAATAGGCAAGTCAATCTCCCTTTGCCATCTTGACCACCATCCCCCCTTGGAACCAGACTGAGACATCCTAAGACCCTGAATCCAAGAACTTTGAAATCAAAAGTGCTTCCAGCCCATCAGCCTTAGCCATCACTCAGAGAAGAAATCTTTGTGGAAATGCAGCCTGGAGAATTCCTCTGCAGGTCCAGCTAGTGAACATTCAGAAAAATAATGTTCTTGAAACTAATTTCCATGTCATTTTCAAATAGTTCAACACTAGAAACTAACATGATATTTCTTAATAAAAATGACATTAAAGAAGAAGTATTAGAGGGGCAGCTAGGTGGCACAGTGGATAAAGCACTGGCACTGAATTCAGGAGAGTTTGAGTTCAAATATGGCCTCAAGACTCTTGACACTTACTTGCTGTGTGACCTTGGGCAAGTCACTTTACCCTCATTTCCCCACCAAAAAAACAAATGAACCAACAAACAAATGAATAATAAGATGAATAAATTAATGAATGAATGGATAGATAGATAGATAGATAGATAGATAGATAGATAGATAGATAGATGGGTGGATGAATAAAGAAGCATTGACATCTGCTTTGCTAATGATCATGGGACCTTTCTATATGATTTGCAACTGAAACCTTCCAAATTTGTTGACTCACCATTATTATACAAGGTTATTGACAACACTAGCAGTCTTACTTTCCTATTTGTATGACCAGAAATTAGTATAGTTCTTTTTACATAATTAAAACTTAAATGTTTTGTTCATTTGCTGTGGTCCCATTGCTTCCCCAAAGGCAGTTTTCATTTATCCTCAGATTTCTCATCTTTTAGTTGAGAGGATTAGAATATATGATCTTGACCACAAAGACCCCTTCTAGTTCTATTTCCATGTATAGTGTCTTCCATGTAGTAGTCACGTAATTAGCACAATTACGTGACTACTTCATGGAAGGAAGTGATTATTGATTAAGTGTAATAGAAAAAAATTGAAGAAGAAAAAACAGTCAAATGTGTGGCAAAATATATGTTTTTGTTTATTATCCTCTGTTTTATACTTATATTGCTTTTGCATTTTCCATGTATTTTCACATTCTAGGACACCTACCTAAAATCAAACTCTATATCACTTAGAGCCACCATCAAAGATTCATTTTGCATTGCCCAAAAATGGTGATCCCAAGCCATTTAAATTAATAAGCATTTGCAAGCATCCCCTTTGCCCAAGTTATACTATCAGGCACTGAAAATACAATGATAAGAATAGCAGTGCCTGCCTTCAAACAGGTTATAGTTATGGTAAGTCTACTGAATCATTACCTTAGATGGATAAAAGTGGTCAGTAAGGAGTCCTGGGGATTCATGCATGCTAGCTTTTTATATCATACCAACATATTTTGTCTTACTTTAAAGTATATTTTAACACATTTCTTTTACAAGGTTTTTAATAAATCATTTGAAATCAAAGCAAATATTGGCCACTGAAATTCTAATGAGGGCATACCTTATGAAACATGTGGAGAGTTGCGGGAAAAGAATGAGGTATAAAAAGCTATAATCTTAAGGCTAATTTTCTTAGCTTTTCTCAAACATTGCTATAGAACTGGGAAATTTAAGAGGAAACCTCTCCCCCCCACCAAACACACACAGTTAAGGGTATAAGAAACAAGGTATAAATATCATAGAAGGATGATAGAAGAAAAGAAGTCATCCAGTCAGGAAAAATCTTAATGAAGACATGGTAGATGTCTTTTGTATGTCTATTGTAGAGAGTAGATAAAAGTTGTCTTGTCTGTCCTAAAGGTTATAACTAAGCATAGTGGAGAGCAACTACATGGTGCAGTGGATACAGTGCTGGTCATCTCAGTTTAAATTCTGACCTCAGACACTTACTAGCTGTGTGACCCTGGGGAAGTTATTTAATCCTGTTTGCTTCTGTTTCTTCACCTGTAAAATGAACTAGAGAAGGAAATAGCAAACCACTCTTGTATCTTTGCCAAGAAAACCCCAAAATGTGTCATGAGGAGTCAGATATGACTGAGATGACTGAACAACAACAAAAGTAACCATGCATGCAAATTACAAAGAAAGAGATTGAGATTTTGCCACAAAGAAATGATTTATGACAATTAGAACCCTCCCCAAATGGTATAAAATGTCTTAGGAGCTGGAGAGTTCTCCCTTATGTGGTGAATAAAATTATATGGTCACCCTATAATTGTCCCAAGTTCAGGGAACATAGCTGGGGTTTATCACATATTTGTTACTTTGAAATTAGAGGCTCCTGCACCAGTTTGAGGGCATTCAGCATTTATTAAAGCATATTAAGTATTAGTACAGATAGAGGACATGGTCCTGAAAATTAGGAAAGCCTAGCTAGGACTTAGGGGAGAGAATGATCTGCATCCTGCCTCCTTGAACTTTCCTGGTCAAGAGGGTGAACAGTGAGAAGAGACCACCCTTACACATTGCTCAAAGCTAATTGGCTAGCATCCTTCCAATCTATTGGTTTACTGGATTTGAGGGTGCATGCAGATGTCAGAGTAAGGAGTCCAGGATGGAGTCCTCTGAGGGGAAAAAACCTTAAGGTAGGTGTGGTTTTAATCCCTATTCACAGTCCAAGGTCCCACTTGGCTGACTCTGTGTCAGTCTTAAAATGTCAGTCAGTTAGGCCCTCGAGTAAGGGGGTTCCAAAACCCCATTATTTTGTCACACTTACTATAAATATTTAAATATGCTCAGCACAGATACTATGTTGGCCTTATAGGTTTATTTTTTTTCCAAAGTCATTGTGTGGAATAATCTATGTAAATCATAAAGAGCCATGGACTTCTAAACTGGGTAAATATCATGGGGGAACATTTTCTAACTTTTTTTTTTTTTAGTGAGGCAATTGGGTCACACAGCTAGTAAGTATCAAGTGTCTGAGGCCAGATTTGAACTCAGGTACTCCTGACTCCGGGGCCGGTGCTCTATCTACTGTGCCACCTAGCTGCCCCATTTTCTAACTTTTAGAAAAAACAATTGCAACAAAAAACAAATGATACATTGGAAATTTGAGAATTCTTTCCCAATCCTCCACTTAGGAAGTAAGCCTATCATTTTCTGGGCTTTTGATTTTATCAACATAGCAAGCTCCCCATGTGGAAATCCTCTTTGCTGGTGAAGAACAACAATTTATCTGTTAAGTCATGGATTTAGAGAGTTAACTGGGACACTGAGATTTTAACTGAATAGTTTAGGGTCCCATAGCTAATATATGGCATTGGGTAGATTGGATTAGGGAACATGTGCTGAAGGACTTCATCCATACATGTCTCAAACTACTGCCCTGTCATCTTATTCTCTTGATTGGTGAGTGTCTAATCTTAAGTATTATATTATCAACTGACCATCAGTCTTGTTACCCAACTTCTGTTTTTTGGTTCCAAAACTATAATTAAATCCAGTGCTGCTGCAAAGGGTTTGCTGTATAATACTTTTTGGACCCAATGACATTCCATATTAGTTTTCAAACAGAAGCTCTCCATTGTAGCTTATTGTTGTTGTTGTTGTTTTTAATATCCCATGTATCACGGAATTTCATCATTGGCAAAAAACAAAACAAAAACAAATCTGCTTTCCTCTATTAGAATGTAAGCTCCTTGAGAGAAAATCTTTTAGATTTATACTTTTTTAAAAAAAGTGCAACCCTTGTGCTTCTCAAATTCCTGAGAACATAATAAATACATGCTAAATATGTTTCATTCATTCATCTGCATATGCATGTCTGATGACCTCAAGTCCAGGGCTCTACACATTAAAAAACTGTCTTTCTATTCAGATAAATTCTAAGGGGACAAGATGCTCCAATCACACATGTTGAATAATGAGAGTTCGGTTTGTAAAATTTAATGCAATGATAGTCAAAATAAGGTGACATGCAAGCAATGAGGTAGCAAGACATATAACAGAAAAGGCATCCAATGGTGCTGGAGATCTGAAGAGATACGTAAGCATCACTGAAAATATTAACAAATAGCACAGTGTCATAATACATGTTATGAGCTTAATGAATGTTCATTGAATGATGACTAACTAAACCTGACAAGAAATTCAATGAGACTTTAGAAGAATGCTAGAAAATTTCTTTGGAGAAATGTGATTAGATAGAAAGATAGATAGATAGATAGATAGATAGATAGATAGATAGATAGATAGATAGATAGATAGATAGATAGATAGATAGATAGATAGATGATGGATAGAGATGGATATTGACAGGTATTACCATATATATGATAGATATTGACATATGCACATATATTATATATGTATATATATGTTTATCTATTAATCTACATATCTATCATCTATTAGCAGGATTGTAGGTCATGTTCAGTGAAGAGTATTATCTTTGATGTGAGGACTTCCAAGCCCTTTTAAGGTTTACTTTCCATTTGGTGTCTACCTGATCCACGTAATTCTCACCTGTGGCTCCAAGAAGCTGTAGCATATGTAGTGTCCATATCCTGGCAAACCATTTTGTCAGATGGCCGAAAATCAGCTTGAGGGTAACCTAGGGGTCCCAAACCCTTTGGTGAGTTGGTGAGGGGCTTATCTACCCCCAGCATGCAAGGGCTTCCCCTGATGGAATGGGAGGATAAGAACAATTTGTTTCAACAGCTGTGGTGATTAAAAAAGGTTCAAGTGACATAGTTTCTGGGTAATTTGATCCTTTTATTGATAAGACCAGTGGGTTATTTATTAATAAAAGGATGCTCATGTGGCTACCTATCTTACACCAAAGATCCCTAATGTTGGTTGGGTCACAGTTTCTATGCCCTTTGAAGAGTAGGTGTTCCAGAGAGATAAAAATCAACTTGAATTACCTAACACAATGGGAGGTATGGGGTATATTAAAATGAATGTCTTAGGGTATGTGATTCAGGTCACTCAAATTTTGGTCAAAGAGATATTAATTTTAATATCACCTGTCTTGATAATAGGTAGAATTAATTTTCCCCAGACCTGTCTGAGTAAAAACAATGAGCAGGTATATATTCATAAGCCCACACTTAGAATTAATTTGATTGTCTGATTAGATCTTGACAGGGGTAAATCTCTAAGGGAGATTTCTCACACTAGTTTGTTTATAGATGAGGAAGCAGAAAAGGGGAAAAACCTTGTTCATAATATGATAGTTATTAAATATGAGAGAAATATTCATTTCTCACACAGCCATAAAAACAGCGGAAACAGGTGCTATGAAACACTTAGAGCTTGTTTGGAAATTGAAGATATCAAGGTCATCTCGATCCATCACCAGTGCCCTTGTCTCTTTCCTGCCATTGGACTGTGATGACTCTGGAAGAGAGAGAGAGAGAAAGACAACTTCATAGAAGTCTGGCTCATTTAAAAACAATTTATGAAAAAATCAAAAGATATCACCCATACCATTTATCTACCTCAAAATCCTATGGGGATAGGCAAGTGATGAAGCAGCAGGTACAGGTACACTGGGAACTATAGTTACAACCTTGTAGACAGGTGACTCAGTCTATAGGTTGATCTTCTCACTAGAAGCAGCAGTGGGATTCATCAGCCACCTGGGTGTTTCAGGAGCCTTGTACAGACTGCATTGATTGGCTATTTGCATGAGCAAGGGGCTAGAAAAGATGTTCTAAAATTATTTGCTTACACAACCCTGGTATGTTTACTGCATCAGACCAGGATGCCACCCTTCAGTTGAAATGAAAAAAAAAATTATATAAGTTACTTGACCAATACTTTTGATACTGTTAGTCATGATGGCTTATGAAAAATTAGTATTTGGTTACCTGGAGAAGTTCATCAGTATTGTATGTCAATTTCATGCCACCATGTTTGCCTGGATTTTGGATAATGGATGGTGCTCTCACACTTTCCCAGTCACCAATAGAGTGAAACAAAGCTATGTACTTTCTCTCATGCTTTTTAGCATGATATTTTCATGAGAAGCTAGGTGGTACAGTGGATAAAGCACTGGCCCTGGATTCAGGAGGACCTGAGCTCAAATCTGGCCTCTGACACATGACACTTACTAGTTCTGTGACCCTGGGCAAGTCACTTAACCCTCATTGCCCTGCAAAAAAGGTGATGTTTTCATCAATGTTGGCAGTTGCCTTCAATGAGGATGAGCAAGGCATCAAAGTCTGCTACTATGCTGATGGCAAATTAGTTAACTTGAAAAGGGTACAAGCCAAAACTAAACTGAAGGGAGAATTGGTGCATGATTTTGTTCACAGAGATTGTTTACTCAATGCAGCCTCTGAAGCTGAAATACAACAAAGTATTGATTGATTCTTTGCTGCTTGTGCTAATTTTGGCCTAACTTTTATCACCAAGTAAACACAGGTGTTCCACCAGCCAGCACCACACCATCCATATGTGTAAACATCAGTTATAGCAAATGGAGAAGTTTTGAATGCTGTAGATAACTTCATTTACCTTGGAAGTATACTTTACAAGAATGGACATATTGATAATAAGGTTGACACATGCATTGCCAGAGCTAGCTCAGTGTCTGGGAGGCTCTGAAGGAAAGTATGGGAGAGAAGAGGTTTTAGACTGACTACCAAACTGAAGGCCTATAGAGTCATTATGCTGACCTCATTGTTGTATGCCTGTGTAACCTTGACAGTATACTGGTGTCATGCCACGAAATTGAATCACTCAGTTTCAGACACTTGACACTTATTAGCTGTGTGATCTTGGGCAAGTCACTTAACCACCATAGCCCCGCAAAAAAAAAAAAAAAAAAAGAATGAAGGGCTACAACAACAACAATCTATTATCCAGCTATCTCTTTAACTTTTGGCAAATGAAATTCTCCTAAAGTTGAAAGAGCTTCCTCAGAATGTTCTCCTTTCAAATTCTCTATCTTTCAGCAAAAGCTAGATGACCACTTGCTAGGCATGTGGTTATGTTCAATTATGGTAGGATTAGATGG
This sequence comes from Dromiciops gliroides, assembly GCF_019393635.1. NCBI lineage: Eukaryota > Metazoa > Chordata > Mammalia > Microbiotheria > Microbiotheriidae > Dromiciops > Dromiciops gliroides. Next base: position 684,719,890 of record NC_057862.1, read on the forward strand.
CTTTTGAGTTTCTTCCCACCTTGACATCCTTGGCTAAATAAAGAACTGATGGATTCAAGTGTGAAGACCTTTAGCATTAAGGCAGACTTTATTTGGCAATTGGTTAAAATTAGTGTAAGAATGTACCTGGCCTCACTCAGTGATCAGATGAGGAAGTAAGGGATATTCTTAGACCTGGGAAATTCAGAATGAGCATAGAGAATGTCCCAATTTTCTAAGGACTCAGAGTCACTGACCAGATCTTCCTTAGGGTGGGCCCACACAAATATCATCCCCTTTGGCAAATGATTCAAAACTATTACTGGTAATGGGTTTCATTCTATTTCATTATTGTAAAATATCTTTATCTATTTCACAATTGCTGTAAGGTTTGAGTTGGAAACTGCTAGAGTTAGGAAGTGCTTGGCTAAGAAGTGAAATTATGTTGACCAGCTCTCTAAGTAAAATAATAAAAGTGTCTCTGATAGCTTTTAGCTAAATACAAAGTATAGATTGATTTCCTCCATGCATTAACCCCCATACTTTTCCTAACTACTAAATCTATGGAGTCCAAAAAAGCCCTACCCTGGAGACTCAACATGTCTTGATAGTGACCTTGAGTTTGAAGTCTACGTCAATGATATCTAAGCTTTGGAGATCCCTATGAAGATGAACAGGCTTCAAGTATAGAGCCAATAATAAGCTTTTTGCTTGTTTGTTTGTTTATGAATACTAACCTACCTGAGTTCTAAAGAGTTCACTGCATAAATTTGAAACTATCTACTCTGACATTCCAGAACACTAATCTGTGTACAGGGCACCACTCTTTAACACCATTCTCATCCATTAATGTATTATAAATTGAAGTGTTAGTCATTAAAATGGAATTTGTAAATAAATAATCCTATGATCCAACGTTATTTTTTTAATATTGCTTCAAGTTAAGTTTCTACCAATTTGTCACATTTCAAAGTCTCTAATAATTTGACAAAGGAGTAGGGACTATTGGACCTCTGATGTCTCTGGCTTTATGAACTCCAATGTAAAGAAGATTCCCTCTCTCTCTTTTTTTTTTTTTTATGATCCAAAATTCTTAAAGGGCATCAGTACCAATCAGAGCACCTAAATACTAGAAATACACTTTAAATTTATACTCTCACTGCGAACTCAGATTCTTTCATAGTAATTTTCAGAATGAAATATTTAGGGAGTATTTGGGGCTGATTACAAGTCAATTACCCTCTCTAGGCCTGGGCTCCCTGATTTCTAAAATATGAGGTCACAGACTTGATGATCACTAACATCCTGAGTCACCCTGAACACTCTATGACTTTAGGATTCTGTAACATTAAATTGGGAACACCAACCTTTTGGTGCAAGGCACTTACAGCTCTTAAGTTTACTCTCAAAGCTGTGGTGTTTTGTTTTTTTCCTAGTGACAGAAGGATAATAACTCTTTGAAGATATTGGGGACAGAATATACGATTAGGTACAATTCGACAGAGATGAGATCTGAGGTTTCTACCACTTTTTAGAGCCTGTGATTTTAAGGGTTCTCTACATTCCAAAAATGCAGGAGAGTTGGGAGAGAAAAAGACAAGATAAGCAGATGGTGTTTCATGTAGTATGGCTGAAAATAAAGTATGTGATATAAGTGTGTGGGAATGTGATCAGCTAGAGTCAGATTGGGGTCAGCTTTGAACTCCTTGATAAGGATTTTTTTTTTTTTAAATCCTCTTATGAACTTGCTTATTATTGTTGGACCTGTCACTCAAGTTCACAACTCTGGCATGATCCTTTACAATGCATTCTCATTTACACAGCATAAGTAATCATTTGCCAAATTTTGGCACTTCTGTATTCACATCTCTCTCATACTATAGCTCCAGTCTACTCATAGAGCCTTCATCCTACATCATGCCGGCATCCTTTTCCCCCACGGGATTTTAGCCTCTTAATTGTGCTATGTTTTATTCTTTGTGCAAGCCATCCTCTGCTCCACCAAGAAGTTCAAACATCTGTTCTGATTGTACCATTCCAATTCCCTTCTCAACTAATACCTGTGGCTCCCTACTGCCTCAGGTTTGAACATCAACAACTTTATTTGGTATTGAAAACATTTTTGACCTAATTATTGTCTACTTTTCCAGTCTTCTTATATATTACTTTCCTGTTTTTGAATTTTGCAATTCACCTACTCAACATTGTCTACTCAACATTGTGCGAACTGAACTGTATTTTCCCTCTCTCTGCCTTTGTACTTCCTGTAACCTCTGACAAGAATGATCTCCTTCCTCAGATCTGCCTCTCAGAATTCCTGGTTTTCTTCACAATTCATCACATATAATATCTTTAATATGAGGTCTTCCCTGATTGCTTAAGCTGCTAGTATACTGCATCCCATAACTATGTTATAGTCATTATGTATCTGAACTCACAGAGATACATATGTCTATGTATACTTATATTGACATATATGTATATATGTATGTATACATGCATAAATGGGTATGTGTATTTTATGTGATGGTTTTTATATATCTATCTATGTTGAAAGAGAAGATATTAAATATAGATGCCATATATTATGATATCATTGTTGTACAGTCATAGCAGTTGTGTCAACTCTTTGTGACCCCATTCAGGGGTTTCCTTGGCAAAAATACAGGAATGGTTTGAGGTTTCTTTTTTTAGCTCACTTGACAAATGAGGATACAGAAGCTAACAGTGTTAAGTGATTTGGCCAGGGTCACACAGCTAGTAAGTGTCTTAGGCCAGATTTGTACTCAGGAAGATGAGTTTTCCTGACTTCAGGCCCAGCACTCTACTCACTGTACACTGTATCATCTAGCTGTCCTATCTATCTATCTATCTATCTATCTATCTATCTATCTATCTATCTATCTATCTATCTATCTATCTATCTACGTGTATGTATATATGTATGTGTATTTTATGTGTACATATATGTATGCATATATGTGTATATATAAACTTATATGTATATATGATTGTGCACACACATATAGTATAAGTATAGATATAGTATAGACATAAGTTTAGATGTATATATGTATATATAGGCATGCATATATATAAACACATATGGGTATACACATATGTATACACATATGTACACACACATATGGTCTCCCAAATAGATTGTGAGTTCTTCAATGGGAAGGAACTTTCACTTTTGATGTTCTATCTACCACACTTAGCACAATATCTGTCACATAGTAGATGATTAATAAATGATGATTGATTGGGCAATGGAAAGCCGGGTTTGAAACTTTGGGAAGTGAGGCCATCAGAGTGTTACATAGGGAGTACAGAAATGAGTTTTTAGTTTCTGCCAAGAAAGCCTTCTTTAGTCTTTGGGAAAGTCCCAAATCAGGTTTAAGTGGTTATCTTGCCTTTCAGATACACATCATATTTTTAAAAACTTTGTTTTTTACTCCTTATGGCCAATGGAAGCCTAAAAGTCTAGGATACTTGGCCAGAAACTTACCGTGTTTTTTTTTTAATCTCATCTTCCACTGAATTTTCCTTCTGAAATATCACTGATGTCAAAATATTTCATCCCGAATGCCCAAATATATGCAAAAGGAATGGCATTCATTTTAAAGCTCATTGCACCTTAAGCATCTATCTGTGTCTGTGTGAAACTGGAATCAGTGATTCTTCCTCTTCTCTTCTCATGCAAAGCATTAGTTACATGCAAATTACAGTTGGTTCAAAATAGTATTTCCAACATAATGAAGAAAACAAACAAACAAACAAACAAAATTGGGGCAGCTAGGTGGCACAGTGGATAAAGCACCAGGCCCGGATTCAGCAGGACCTGAGTTCAAATCTGGCCTCGGACACTTGACACTTACTAGCTGTGTGACCCTGGGCAAGTTACTTAACACTCCTTGCCCCCCCAAAAGAAAAAAAAAACAAACAAACAAAACCAACATAATGTACCCATCACCTATTTGTTTGTTTATTTCCTGGTAAAATGATTTATTTTAGTATTATATTAATAACCAGTTATTAATTTGAGATACATTTTTTCTCCTTTATTTCCTAGATTCAGGTCCAGTCCCTGTAAAAAGTCAATCTCTGAGGGACATGAATGATTAATGAGATTATCATAGCCCTCAAGGAACATGCTCTTCAAACTTGGGTGGGACCTTACCCAAATAGGAAACCTTACTTCTAAAGTTTAAACAACATCCAGTAAGTACTAGTTCTTACCTGGAGAAAATGAGCCCCTGTCCTTTTACCCCTCCATTACAGTTTGGGGTGACAGAGCTTATGAAGGAGAAAAATGACCAGATTGGTCTGGATGGAGATGGATTCTCCTGCCTAGATTTCTGGAGGTGCCTGAGTCTCATGATCAAGTTACATTCTCAGGGAGAGGAGCTGAAGCCTTCTAGGCCACGTCCTCATTAAATGTCCACCTATTGGGGTTGATTTTCAGTTGTCAAGGGAAGTCCCTTTCTGTTTTTGTTTCTTTCTGTTTTGTTTTGTTTTTTGTGGGGCAGTGGGGGTTAAGTGACTTGCCCAGGGTCACACAACTAATAAGTGTCAAATATCTGAGGCCAGATTTGAACTCAAGTCCTTCTGAATCCAGGTCTGGTGCTCTATCTACTTTGCCACCTAGTTGCTCCCAGGGAAGTCCCTTTCAAGAATTATTTAAAGTTTTTGGATTTTCCATGTCTTTTTGTCTTTGGTTACCAAGATAAACCACTGATGAGCAATTCATTGATTATTAACTAACCTAATTAACATATTGATTATTAATTGCCTTGAAACTCGGTCTTTCAGCTTTTTTATTCATCACACTGACCTAGTATGTATCATCACTTCATCTAGTTCCCAGTTAATTTTTTCTCTTTAAGTTCCTCAACCTTTATGCCAAAACTGCTGTGATCTTTAAAAGCGAACTGTGATGTCTAAAAAGTGTTATGTATGTTCACTTTAAATTAGAGGCTTTAGCACCAGTCTTTTGGCATTAAGCATTTATTAAAGCATACCAGGTATTCACATGGAGTTCAGAAAGTTAAGAAAAGGCCTATCTAGCCTAGAGTTCCAGCCTGGTCAGATTGTTCCTCAAGTCCTCTGCCACAAGCCTGCTTCAACAATGAACTCCCTCAAACTGAGTGTGGAAGCTTTTTAGAGGTTTGGAGCATACTGCTTCAAGCTGATTGGCAGGCATCATCCAAATCCATTGATTTACTGGACTTGAAGGTGATTGGGAGATGAGTTCAAAGTCCTTAGCTTCTGAGAACAATACCTCCTTAAGGGTCAGCCAGGTATGGTTACAATCTAATTAACTTGAAGTAAGCTAATCAGAAAAGTCAATCACTCTCAGTTAATTCAATCAGTTTAGATTAATCTCAAAGTAAGCCTTTGAGTATCTGCCAAATCCCATTATTTTCTCACACTTTGTAGTAACAATTTCTACCAAAGTCTTAAGTAATATAAATAAATCAAACTTTGTAGCTAAGTGGCACAGTGGATAAAGCACTGGGCCTGGATTCAGGAGGACCTGAGTTCAAGTATGGCCTCAGGCACTTGACATGTACTAGCTGTGTGACTCTGGGCAAGTCACTTAACCCTCATTATTGCCTCACAAAAAATATATCAATTTAACAAAAAAAAACACAAACCCTCAAATTTGAAATTATTACTGGGACTATGACACCCTTTGGCTCAAGCAACTTTTTCAAAGGTAAGTATAGGATGCATTTCAAATTCCTAAACTCAACACTGAAGGTTGCTATTTGATCTCTATATACCTATATAACCATATCACAGAATCACAGAAATGGAGAATTACTATTTTTGAAGGTGTGTTACCAGCCATTGAGTGCAGTCCAGATTGTACAAATATCTTCTCAGATAACTCTATTGTAAAGAATTGTTATTTGAGGGTTTTATGCTTCAGTGTGCACTGGCCTGGGGCTCCACAAACCGCACGGTGCTCCACCCACTGGTTGTAGCCGTTGCCATGGCATTGGCACCTCATGTTATCACTACTCACCAATGTCTACATGGGCCTGGCAAAATTATAATGATTGGAAGCCTAGTGAGGGCAGTCATGTGACTGTCAGAGTGGCCATTCCATTGGCTGGGGCTAAGTGGGGGTTTTCTGGGATTGGGGGAGGAGAATTGGGCATTCTAGCTGGACACTGGAAGGACAGGAGGTCTGCTGCATATTCTCAGCTGATTCCTGGGTGGTGGTATCTTTTCAGGTTTTATAATTTCTCTTTCCCCATTTTATTTCTTTTCCCTTGATCCTACTGATCCTGTTTGTGGTTTTGTTTGTTTGTTTGTTTGTTTGTTTGTTTGTTTTTTAAATTCGTTCTTGTTAAAATAAAAGCTGTTCTGTTTTGAGGGAGGCTGCCAGTCTCCTTCCTTGCCCCAATATTGTGGCGAGCTGCTTAGCTAACACTCCCCAATTAAAAAACGGTCCCCACACTATTAAATATCCTCTTAGACTCAACTTGAAGAACTCACATTGGTGGGCATCCTATTTCTCTTTTGTATAATTCAGTTAGGAACATCTTTCATATACAGATTCTAAACTTCCTTCTTGAACTTTTACCCAGTGCTTTTCCTTGCCAAAGCAAGCTGGATCCTTCCTCCATAAGACAGCCCTATAAATAATTAGAGAAAAAGGTTGTCAATCAATCAGCAAACTTTTCCTATAAACTTAACTATGTGCTTGATAATGTTCCAAGCACTGGGATAAGGAGCAAGGACAGTCTGTGCTCTTAAATTCCCTCTAAATGATCTTTTCCACTGACTAAACATCAACGATTCCTTTGAATGATTCTCATATAGATCTATATCAAGACCATTCATCATCATGGTAGCTCTCCTCTGGGTGATCCCCAGTCTTTGAATTCTTTGTTTAAACTCTATTGTCCTGAATAGCATAATCTACAATACTAAACAAACAAATAAATGAAGGAAGGAAGGAATGCATAGATAAATAAATGAACAAATCAATGAATGAGAAAATAAATAGATATGTAAATAGATGAATGAATAAATAAATAAATAGATGAATAAATAAAAACTGAATGAATAATTAAAAATAGGTAGATGTGTAGATAAATAGAAGTGTCAATGCATTAATACACACACAAAAATAAGTAGATGGATGTTTGAGTGACAGAACTGACAAAGGAATGAATGAATGACTAAATAGCCAGATAAATAAATAAATAAATGTGGATAGACAAATACATAAACAAACCTACAATACTAATTAAACAATGGTTAAAAAATTCATATAAGCCAGATTGAGAACAGTTTGATTCACCAAAACTGTTCAATGTCTGCTGAAAATACACTATTTTTTCTTCCTACGTACTCTAAATTCAATACCATGTTGACTTCTGCATTTAAGTCAGTTCAATAAACATTTTTCAAACTATGTCCTATCTTTCAGGCTAAATATTGGAGATAACAAATGGAACAAAAATGAAAGACATTTCCTGCCTCCAAAAAGCTTATATTCTAATGACAGAAGATGACATATAAAAGAAGATATAATGAGTATGTTGGGAGAGGTGCATGGAAATACAGAGAATTAAAGATAACTATTCTGGATGTTTCCCCAAAATTAAGGTTCAGGGGCAACTAGGTGGCACAGTGGATAGAGCACCGGCCCCGGAGTCAGGAGTACCTGAGTTCAAATCCAGCCTCAGACACTTAACACTTACTAGGTGTGTGACCCTGGGCAAGTCACTTAACCCCAATTCCCTCACTTAAAAAAAAAATAAGGTTCGAAGGGGAACTCATTGGGGAAGGGGAAAGCAATTAATAACATGAAGGTAAAGTTTGATGAATACCTCAAGGCAATCCCCACCTATTATCTGGGATCATGTCCAAATTCTATCTGCCTTAAGAATTGTTTCCCCTGCCCTCCCCCACTTTATCTCTCCAGGCCACAGTGTTCTTTCCCTTCTCTTAACTGTATATCACGTTCTGTCTATAACATTCACCCACCATTCCAATTACTGCAACATTAAATAACATCAAATGCTTCCTCTGTAAGAGAAAAAAAGCTGTGCTGAAAATGTACTGCCTCATTATACTAATTATCTTTTCACAGCATCATTGTAATTGACTTCCTATGGATACTTTCCAGTTTAACAATGTATTTCCTAAAACATAGCGCCTGGAATTAAGGGTGATGCTCAATGTGTGCTCTGACCAGGAGAGAGATCAGCACAACCCTCTCCTATCTTAATCTGAATAGAATGTCTCTATTAATGTATCTCAGGTCTCATTTGCTTTTTGAAAAGCAAACATAAAACATGGTTGGTTCCCATTGAGGTGATGGACAAAGAAGCCCTGGGTCTAAATCATGGCAAGTGCTGTTGTTCCGAAGTCCTGCAACCTGCACTCCTGCAATTGTGGGAGGTGTTTGTTGTTGTTGTTGTTCTTTGTTTTTTGTTTTTTGTTTTTAACTAAATTTCAGAGAATTCCAGTCAATCAACTACTTTAATTGAAAATCTGTCACCTGCTTTACTGTGTGTAGTCAATCAGGGTTGGAAATTATGTCAAAAGCTATTAAAAGACAAATCTTTGTTGCCTTAACAAGTGAAAACAGACTTGAAAATCCAGTATGCCGCCATTAGCTCATTGGTCTCTCTTGGTGGGTTGGGGTTGGGTGGCGGTAGTTGACAGAGACAGAGCTTCTGCTGGCTTCTCTATAAAACATTACATAGATAATTCCCATATCTCTAGACAAACAGATAGGAAAATCTCCTTTTTTTTTTCAATTGTCATATCGGTAAAATCCCATAACACAATTTATTGCCTAACATTATAGCTGTGAGATAAGGCATATTTCCTCACCCTGCAAATAACCAATGGAATTTGTTGTCAATATAACCTTCTTTCTAGTGACTCGCTCCACATAATGACTCAGGTTATAATCTGCTTTGCTCAGGTCCGCATCAATGAGTTCTCAATTTAATAGAATCTCCAAGACAACTCTACAACTAGGAATATCTAATTTCCATTAGGTCATTGAAGATGTCCCATCCCCTCCATTATGTTTTCTTCCCACCCCCACACCATTGTTTCTCATAGGAGCATAGAGTTATATATTGATGGAGCCTTAGATGCTTTCTGTTCCAACATCTTTACTTTATAGATGAGGAATCTAAGAACCAGGGAAGTAATCGAAATTATAAAGATGGAATTTAAAGCCAGGCCCTCTGACCCATAGGATCATAGATGTAGAACTCTAAGAGACTAAACAGGCTAACTAGTTCAATGTCTTCATTGTAGAACTCAGATATAAATTCAGATATAAAAGTCACCTGCTCAAGATCAGAGTCTTTGTAGGCAGGAGATCTGAGCCTTGAACCCACGTTCCCTCATCATTCTACTATCCCATGCCACCTTACTAATTGTAATTACTTTTATTTCCTTAACAGGACAGATGATGCATATCTTCTGTAGAAAGTAATCTTTTTTTCTTTAGCATTTTTAAAATTCTTTTTAAAGTACCGTACATTTTATTTATAGTTTTGAGTTTCAATTTTTATCTCTCTTTTCCTCCCTCTCCTCCCCCTTCCCTGAGCTGGTAAGCCATCAGATATGGGTTATACATCTACAATTATGTAAAATGTTACCATCTTATACATCCTGTACAAGAAAACTTGAATATAAAAAAAAATAAAAGTAAGTTAAAAATAGCATGAATCAGTCTGTGTTCCACCAATATCAGGTTTGGGTCCCCCCCCCCCTTTTGGAATTGGATAGTATGTTTTATCAATAGTCCTTGGGATAGTCTTTAATAATTGCATTGTTGAGAATAGTAGTCATTCCCAGTTCTTCAAACGATATCTGTCTCTGTGAATGATGTTCTCTTGGTTAGGCTCTGTATATGATACATCAGTTCATAAAAGAACATAATTTTTTTGAAGTTAAGAAAAGTTTCAATTAAAGAAATTTTATCCCAGTACTGTGGAAAAAAATCATTAATAATGAGTTTTGAGGGGACTATGAGAACTGTTTCAGTCCTTTCTCCCCCACCCCCCGCCCCAACCCCAGAAATTTCAGCTCTTGTATGGGAAAAGCCCAAGGGAACAAATGAAATAAAGATAGACTCTTATCTAGCTTAGTGAAGAACTGCACCTAGATACTGGACATTTCAAGCTTTTGCATGCTTTAGCTGAGGTCATTTGTAGATTTAAACCACCTGGAAGTCATGTCAACCAATGGAATTGAATGATGCTAACCAATTAGCTTTGATCAGTGTATAGTGACCTGCCTCTATCATGACAGAGTCACTCTCTTTACCTTCTCTCTTGGCTCTGAATGCTCTCTCTTAGTTCGCACTCTTCTTTTAGGACAATGTACATATGAAGGCGTAAGACCATCAGAATTTAGAGAGATATGTGGTCAATACTTTACTGACATATAATATTAATTAATAATAAATGCTTACTGCCATAACTGGTGTAATAGCAATCAATTTATAAAATGCAGTTTAGCTTAAAATAAAATTTAAAAAGAACAGTACTTGACATAGTGCTTTCAACACAGTAAAAGCTCAATAAATTTCAGTTGAATTGAATTGACCTGAGAATTATCTAGCTGGGATCTCAAAATGAAACAATTCTCCAAAATCCTCTGAGAAGACTAATTATTCCAGAGCTTCAAGAAAGCAAACTTTATCTTATTTATTTTGCGGAATGTTGATAAGTTTTCTTTCATAAATACACATATAATGAAAGTTTTTACTCTCTCACCCTTCATAATTGCCTTATTCTGCAGTGGGATATGTGACCTCTTAGTAAGAAGGCATTTCTAATTTCTAGATTATATGGAATGACTTTACAGTCATCTGATTAAATATCAGTCTGTCAACAAGAACTCAACATTTGACAAAAATTTCTGGGAAAAGTGGAAAGCAGTTTGGCAGAATCTAGGTAAAGATAAACATGTCACACTGTCTATTAAGATAAGGTCAAATGAGCATATAATTTAGACATAAAGGGTGATATCATAAGTAATTTATGGGGGCATGGAGAATTTTACCTGTCAGATCTATGGATGAGGGAAAAATTTCTTACCAAAAAAGATCGAGAGCATTTTGAGATGTAAAATAAATACTCTATCTTTATCTCTATCTCTATCTCTCTATCTCTAATTCTATCTACATCATCTATATCTGTATCTACCTATATACACAAACATATATTTATATATGCATGTGTGTTTGTATGTATATTCCACACATATACATGCATGCATGTATAATGTGTGTATATCTATATATATATGGATAGATAGATAGATAGATAGATAGATAGATAGATAGATAGATTCAAAGCAGTCAATATTAGAAGGAAAGCTAGAAACTGGGAAAAATAAAAATTTCTCTGATAAAAGCCCCATTGCTCAAATATGTGGAGAACTGAGTCAAATTTATAAGAATACATGCCATTCCCTAATTCATAGAGGTTATGACCATTATTTTTTAAAACATAGTTTATTTTAATTTTATGGAATAAAACAAGGATTTTATAACATAGTATAATAAAAAATAGATTACACATGGATCTACAAATCCATTATGTATAATTTGATATTCCTTTTAGCTGTATAATACAATTACTGTAGTAATTTACTTTTTCTTCTTTTTCCTTTTTTTCTTTCCCCCATCCTAGAGATGACTATCCATTAGACTCAAATTATTCTATACATACTTTTATTTATCAGTTCTTTCTCTGAATGCAGATAGTACCTTTTTATCCATCTTTTATATTTAATTCATATATATTAGTCAAATGACTTATTCTCTCAAAATAATTTCTAAACCAACATTGCTGTTACTTTATACAGTGTCCTCTTGGTTCTGCTCATTTCACTCTTTATTATTTCAAGTAAGTATTCCCATGTTTTTTCTAAGATCATTGAACTCATTATTTCTTATAATACAGTATTATTCCATCACAATTATATACCACAACTAGTTCAGCCATTCACAAATTGCTGGGCATCCTTGCAATTTCCAATTCTTTGCCACCACAAAGAGAGCTGCTATAAACATTTTAGAACACATAGATTATTTTCCTTTTTTCCCTAATCATCTTTGGAAATAGACCTAGTAGTCATATTGCTTGGTCAAAGGGTAGAGGCAATTTAATAACTCCTTGGGTATAATTATAATTTGCTCTGCAAAATAGTTGGATCAGTTCACAATTCCATCAACAATGAATTAGTGTCCCATTCTTTTCTTCCACATTCCCTCCAACTGTTGGTGGAGTTGTGAATTGACTCAACCATTCTGGAGAACAATTTGGAATTATTCCCAAAGGGCTATAAAACAGTACACACTCTCTGAATCAGCAATACTACTGCTAGGTCTATAAGAGATAAAAGAAAAAGGAAAAGGACCTATCTGTACCAAAACAAAACAAAACAAACAAACAAAAAACCAACAACAATAAAAAAAAAATCCCTGTAATGAAGTGAGCAGAATCAGTAGAACATTGACAAAGTAACAGAACTATTGCATGATAATCGACTTTGAATCACTTAACTATTCTTAGCAAAACAATTTTCCAAGACAATTTTAAAGAACTTATGATTAGAAAAAAAAAATGTGGAGGTGGAGTCAAGATGGCAGAGGAAAGGCTGTGACTCCCACAAGCTCCATCAAACCCATCCACTCATGCCCAAATAATGTGGTTAAAAAACAAACAAACAAACAAACAAACAAAAACAGAACAGACTAATGCACATAAGAACAGAGTGAGACTATTTCTCTGCCAAAGAGGGCAATTGTGATCACCTCCTGATCAGGCTGAACAGCTCAGCACACAGTCCGGACCCAGCCAGGGACAGTGCTTCCAGTGCCAGTCGGAGTCTTCAGCACCAGCAGCTTCTGAGGCTCTGATCACGGACTGGTGAGGGGGTTCAGTAGTAGGCCAGGGTGAAGTGGAGGCAGTATCTACTGGAGTTTGGGCAAAGCACCGTGGGTCTGAACCAGTGGGCTGAATCGAGTGGTGGTGGCCCAGTGGGGTAGGGACAAAAGCACACCAAGCTTCCGACCATAGAGAATCAGAGTTCAATCAGACTTCTGTTTCCAGGTCAAAGAAAAAGTAGCCATGATTACTCACAAGCCAGGCAGGCTGAGAAGAAGCCCAATCACCCCCTGGGCCACACTGTAGCATGAACAGTGTGTCCAGGAAGCAGTGCTACACTTTAAGAAGGAGTAAAAAGCCAAGAAATAGTAAGCCAGGACGAGTAGGCAAAGAAAGTAGAAGACCATCAAAAACTTCTTTGGGGGTAAGGTACACCACAATACAACCTCAGAAGAAGAAGATAATAATGGGGCCAAAGGTCCAACATCCGAAGCTCCCAAGAAAAATATGAACTGGTCTCAGGCCATGGAAGAACTCAAAAGGAACTTTGAAGAGAAAGTAGGAAAGATAGAATGAAGATGTAGAGAAAGAGAGGAAGGAATGGAAAGAGAAATGAGAGCAATGCAGGAGAGTCATGAGAAAAAAGTCGGCAGTTTGAAAAACCAAATGGAAAAGGAGATTAAAAAAGCTGTCTGATGAAAATAATTGCCTAAGAATTAGGATTGAACAAATGGAAGCTAGTGACTTTATGAGAAATCAAGACACAGTAAAGCACATCCAATTAAATGAAAAAATAGAGGGCAATGTGAAATATCTCCTTCAAAAAACAGCTGATGTGGAAAATAAATCTAGGAGAGATCATTTGAAAATCATTGGACTACCTGAAAACCATGACCAAAACAAGAACTTAGACACCATCCTCCAAGAGATTGGGAGGGAAAATTGCCCTGATATTCTAGAAGCAGAAGATAAATTAGAAATTGAAAGAATCCAGCAATCACCTCCTGAAAGAGATCCCAAAAAGAAAACCTCCAGGAATATTATATCCAAATTCCAGAACTCCCAGGTCAAGGAGAAAATATTGCAATCAGCTAGAAAAAAAGAATTCAAATACTGTGGATCTCCAATAAGGATGAAACAAGATCTAGCAGCTTCTATATTAAAGGACCAAAGGGCATGGAATATGATATTCCAGAGGGCAAAGGAACTGGGACTACAGCCAAAAATCACATACCCAGCAAAACTTAGCATAATCTTTCAGAGGCAAAAATGGGATTTCAATGACAAAGAGGTTTTTCAAGCCTTTGTGATGAAGAGACCTGAACTGAACAGAAAATTTGACTTTCAGATATAAGACCCTGGAGAAGCATAAAAAGGTAAACAGGAAAAAGACTTCATGAGGATTATTAAAAGATCAAACTCTTTACATTCCTACATGGGAAGATAATACTTTAAAATCATAAGAACTATGTCAGTAAGGAATTCACAGAAGACACAGGTCTGAACTGAATATGATGGGATGATATCTGAAAAGCATTTATGTTTTGTTCTTTGTGGAGCAGACAGGGTAGGATGTCTTATGTTTGGGGCCAGATTTGAGCTTGGAGTCTCCTGAGTCCAGGGCTGGTCCATTGTTCATTGTGCCACCTAACTAACCCGTGATTACATCTTTAAAATAGGGTTGAGGTATAGGAGAAATAGACTGTGGGAGGGGTAAGGGGAGAGATGGCCTAGGGAGAGGGAGTTCACATGAAGGAAACAAGAAAAAAGCTTATGGAGGGGAAGGGAAGAGGGGGAAGGAATGGGGGAGTGAGTGAACCTCAATATCATCAGAAGTGGCTGAAAGAGGGACTAACATACTTACTCAAGTAGGTATAGTAATATATTTTTGCCCTGAGGGAGGGGAGGGAGATAAAAAAAAAAAGAAAAGAAAAGAAAAGAAAAGAAAAGAAAAGAAAAGAAAAGAAAAGAAAAGAAAAGAAAAGAAAAGAAAAGAAAAGAAAAGAAAAGAAAAGAAAAGAAAAGAAAAAATGCTATACTCCTCCAGAGGGGTTAGGGGGGTGGAAAACTATTGGAGCCTGATTACAGATTGAAACTTACTTTATTCGTCTAGTATTTTCATGTTTTAAATGATATATGTAAATGTTTTTCATGATTTCATATGTATAATCTATTTCAAATTGTTTATCTCTTCAATTTGGTTTTGGGGAAGGAGGAAGAGAATTTAGAACTCAAATTAAAAAAAAATAGTATTTTACATGTAATTGATGAAAAATAAAATGAGAGAAAAAATGTTCCAAGGGTTGCAGAGAGGTCAAAAGTATGATAATTAAAATAGTCCATTTAATTTGCTTAAAAGATTATTCATAACCATAAAGAGAGCAATTTCAGTTGAATAATGAAGTCGGAAGCCAGACTGCATATAGTTAAAAAGAAAGTGCAAGGAAAGGAAGTGGACTCACTGATTATAGACAGCCTTCTAATGGAGTACAGCCAAAAGGGGGACAAGAGATGTGCAATGATAACCAGAGGGACAGCTTGATAAAATAAGGGTATTTTTTCAGGACTGAGGAGACATGTGATTGTATGTAAACAATCAGAAAGCAACTAACAGACAGGTGAGGTGAATATTTATGAGGAAATACATGTTATAGAGATGATTATCTGCTGTAAAAGACAGAATGGAATGAGATTACCTGTGTGTGCATAAGGAGGAGACTTAGGAAGGCCCAACTATTCACAGGAAAAGGGGGGTAAATAAGAAAATAGTGTTGGAATGCATACAGTCAAAGTGAAATGAAGGAAATGTGGTAGAAGTAAGCTCTTGCTAAAAGGTATAATTGTTTTTTCCAGTGAAATATATGGCAAACTTCTCAAGTGAGAAGATGAGAGAAGCATGGGAGAAAAAAAATGGAGACTATGGGAAGTATGAAGAAGTATGGAAAAATTTAGAATAGGTGCTGTGCTGGGTAGGATAGTGAATCAACTAAGAAGATGAAAAAGGATTCCCTTTCTGTAATGAGGAACTAGATATTTATGGTGTTTCAGGAAAATCAATATCTTTATTGAGGTTTTCTAGTCAGCAATCAGACAATGGGGAAGAGAAAAACTGTGATCCAGGTGCCAAACTCATTGAGGAATGTGTTGTTTAAAAATATGAGAGACATAGTTTCTAGGTAATTTAATCATTATATTAATAAGGCCAGCAGGTTACTAATAAGATGATGGTCATTGGCAGGCTGTATAAGATAAAAAACAATCATGGCAGCAGGGCTCACAAATCATTTACCTTTAAAACTGTAGTAATTGGTTCATCAAATAGCAGCCAAAATTAATTGGTTAACTTAATTTGGAAGTACTGTATATTAAACATGAAGGGATATAACAGAACTCCTCTAGCCTTAGGCTATCAGTTGTGATAAAATAATGGGACTTGGCAAACGCCCAGGAGCCCCCTCTGAAGTTTGATTTGGAATTGATTGAATTGGGTGAGACTGAGAGACTAAGTACCTACTTGTGATGATTAAATCTGGACCACACCTGGCTGGCCCTGAGTAGGGTTTTGTTCTCAGAAGTTGAACCTAGTTAAAGTTGATTTAATTGAGATCACACATGGCCAATCCTGAGGAGAGTGTGTTCTCAGAGGCTATGGACTGTGACATCAACAGGAGACTGTTCTTGACCAATCAACTTGAAGAACCTCCCATTTGGGGGAGGAGGACAGGAAATAGGAAGCAGGTGAGTGGCTGATAGCTTTGTGGCAGGACTTATTTTCATGCTATAAGGAATTTATTCTCAATCTTTCTCTTCACTATCTTATAATATATCTTTTAATAAACCCTTAAAAGCCTAAACTCTTGCTGAATTTATCAGTGATTTTTGGCAGTTTCCCCCCAAAACTGGGGGACAGATTAGAACCCACGTTTAGATTTTGAAACAACACACAGGGGGCAGCTAGGTGGCGCAGTGGATGAAGTACCAGTCCTGGATTCAGGAGGACCCAAGTTCAAAGCCGGCCTGAGACACTTTACACTTACCAGCTGTGTGACCCTGGGCAAGTCACTTAACCCTCATTGCCCCGCAAAAAACAAAACAAAAACAAAAACAAAAAACACAGTTCAAAGAATGCATAGCCTTTTCAATGGGTAAACTGAGTGATATCTCCTTGGATGAAGATGCCTTCCTATCTACACCCAAAGGTCTGTCTCCACCCACACTTGAGTAGAACACAATTATTTTCTTTACCCTATATTAAATTCATTGCAAGGTGGAATGGGCCTAACCAAGATTGAGGAGAGAAATTTTAATCTCATCAAGAAAAATTTTGGAGTATTTGTGGAGAGAGTCAGGACTTTCAAAAAAGGGGGAGTATTGAATGTCCCCAAGATATTGGTAAATATAAATTAAGTGAACCTTAAAGGAAGAGAAGTTGCTGAGTGAGAGAATGAGAGTGAGAGAATCATAGTCTCCGTGGAGAATAAGGATAATTCTTCTTCCCTGCCTCTTAACCAGTGAATTGGTAGTTATGATCAAAATTGAAACCAGTGCTTCAATATGTGGCCATTAAAGTTGTCTCATATAAAGAATGAGCTAAGTATCAGCAAGTGCAAGAAGATGGAAGAAATGCAAAGCAAAATTTTTTTTAAAAAGTTTAAGATGAAAACAAATATATTACCTGTGGATCAGACATTCCAAACAGGACAGTAGGAAGAGGTAGGTCACATTAGTCTGGGAAGTTTGTGGGAAAGCAGATGTTGGGTCAAGGGGGATGGGAGTAAGAAAGTGGAAATTGAGGGACAGAGAATGGAATATTAACAATGACAGACATTTGGCATCAATGGAATGAAGATGATAAGAAAAATGGAAATATGTAATAATTGAGGAATGAATTTTAAAAGGTTATAAACACTTATGAGGGTTCAACCTCCAGGTGATATTAATAGGTGCTTAATAAATGTATATTAATCAGTTGATGATTGATCTTTGGTTTGGGTTCAGAGACACCTACAAATTGCTGGTCAACAATGTGATCATCTTTCTATAGAAGAGTGAACATTTTTGTGTCCTATGTTCATAGAGGTTCTAGTGCCTTCCTTGAGGGTAACCTTTTTCAGTGTACATCTTATATCTTTAGGGGCTCTAAAGCAAAGATCCATTTCTGATATTACATTCACACTGACTAGCATATATTTAGCCTAATTATAGTCCATATTCCTATCGTCTATTTTCAGATATTAATGTTCTCATTCCCATTTCTTGTTTTCCTGAATCTCAGGTTTTGTATTCATAAAAAAAAAAAATAAATAAATAAAATAGCACCACCCCTGTGATACTGAGTACCTAATTGTCATTATTCAAACCCATCTGCTGTCCCCCTATGCCTACTACCTTTTGCTCATCCCCTCAACTCAACATCCCCCTCCACAAAAGCTTCTCATCTTATTGCTTTTCACTTCTGTTGTGTTATGTGAAATGTCTCCTTCATAGTGTAAGTAATTAATTGTGATTTAGGGTTTCTATAAACCCATATTTGGCTAAAATTAGAAACCCCAGCATGTGCCCATGTGTGCTGACCTCATGCTGGACACCTGCATGCCTACATGGGCCTGGCCAAATTATACTGTAGGGAAACCCTGCCATGATGAGAAGCCTGGTGAGGACAAGTTAGGTGGTCTTTGGTATCCAGAAGGTGGCTGGTTTGCATTTGTAGAGCTGGCTGTTAGTCCTGTCATTCAGGGCTGCCAGCCAATTAGCTTGAGACTGTGGGTGTGTGTGTGTGTATGGCACTGTTTCCTGTGGGAGAGGGGACTTCTGTGAGAGAGAAGGGAGGAGATGAGGCACTCCTGCACTTGGGGGAGAGGGAAAGAGATGCTGGTGTGGTGGTGAGTTTATCTATCCCCTTTTTCATTGTCCCTAGCTCTATTAACTTCATCTGTGTTGTAGATTTGTTCCCATTAATAAAACCTGTTTGTTTTTTTTAAGAGGCTATCAATCTCCTTTCTTACCCCAATATTATGGTCAGTCACCCAATTAACTCTCCCCATACTAAATTTGGCCTTTACAATAGGCAATACATTTGCTTTTATCTTACACTTTTTAAAAGTATTAAAATCTATAGAATTAAATAATTTAATCCATGGAGTTGTGATTAAAAACTTTACTAATTGTATTTCAATAAAATTGGTTTCCTTTTTAATCCTATGCATTTTATTTTATGTCTTTTCAAACTTTATTCAGAGTAAGGGTCCAGAATCCTCATTATGACCCCAAAGGATTTTCTCTAAAACAAGTAAGGTTAGGAACTGCTAATCTATATGATCTCAAAGGTGCCTTTCTGCTCCATTAAGGTCCTACACTAGTGTTGAATTGTAAATGTTGTAAAGGTGGTAGTGTCTTCCCAGACAAGAACAGTCTTCCATACATAGGAATTGGATATTAAATACAAAATATGTTTCCATTCAATTAATTTCAGTTATTTCCTTGTGATAGACAACTTCCAATGAACAAGGTCTCTTTCCCAAAGCAGATTGGCACCTGACTTGCCACTTTTAGTCTTAGAGATTTGCTTCAGTCATTGAAACATTAAATAATTTGATTGATCATATGGCCAATATTTCAAGACTTCTACTCATCTTCCTGAATCACAGGCAGGCTCTCTACCAAGCCATGCTGTTTCTCACATACAATTTAATTCTATTTAATTATTGTTGTTTTACTTAGTTTCTGGAATCAAGAACATGGGGATCATAGGGAAAAAGGACATTGATCACTTTTATTTGCAAATATAACATGTTATTGAATCCATGAAAGTACAAGTGTGAAAATAATATGGAAACAAAATTAGGTGAAGAGAACTATTGAGATCACATGCATAGTGAAACTGGATGTATGAGTGGTAAGTACAATTCACAGGGAGACTGAGATCAAGGGATTTGTGCAAGTCCATGGTTGAGGAAGGAGGCAGTATTCATTTGGGCTTGTCTTAATTAGCTGATCATTCTCCTAATGGGAAGAGCACTATACATTTGGTCTCATCACCAAAGGACATTACAGTAGCTGAGAATACGTAAAATCTATAAACTCAAGCTTGATTTAGGCAATGGTCCTCTGTTAGCCTTTTAGCCTCAAGAATCATAAGACTTCATCTCACTTTACATTTGTGTGTGGTTTTATGTGTTTACAATTCATTGGTTCTAGTCCCCAGAGAATCTTGTTTGATCTGTGTACTTCAGACAGACAATTGCATCTAGCTGGAGAGCCAATTAAGTTTCTGTATTTAGAAACATAGGGAAAAAATTCAGGGGTTAAGGTTGGGCTGATGAAATCAAAAGGGATGATAGTTGGTCATGAAGGCACCCATTAGACACCACTCAGTGAGCATGCAACTCTCATAGTTGTCTGTAGTTCCTCAAACTTCCTTTGGAAACAAAGATTCCTGAGAACTAAAAAACAAGTTCCCATGGGCCAGTAACTTCAATATTTATTACTTTTGTCTCACTTCTACCACTTTTCCCAAGCATGTTTAAATTGTGGGTTACAATTTTTTAAAATAAAAAGACATATTTATATTAAAATAGAATAAAGGAAAAGGAAAAGGAGGAGGAGATCAGTAAGGAAAAGGAGGAGATCAGCGAGGAGAAGGAGGAAGAGAAAAAGGAAAAAGGGAAGAAGAGGGAGAAAAAGGAGAAGGGAGGGTAAGGAAAAGGGAAGAAGAGGAGGAGGATGAAAAAGAGAGAAAGAACTTTGATAACATGGTAAAGTTTGATAATTTGCTTCCTTAGCTTATTACTTTGAAAGAAACACACAGCTAAAGGAAGAAGATGACAAATGGAAATAGGAGGAAGGCTCAGGAGCCAGTTTTGAAAGTGATAGCTACACACTAACAAAAAATATGAAGAACAAAAACAGCTAGTTGGTGCAGTAGATAGAGCATCAGCCCTGGATTCAGGAGTTCAAATCCAGCTTCAGACACTTGACACTTATTAGCTGTGTGACCCTGGGCAAGTCACTTAACTCTCATTACCCCACCAAAAAAACAAAAAAAGAATAAGAGCCTACTTACACTTCTGAAATACCACCCCTCCAAAAATGTCTGGCAGCTATCTTAAAAAAAAAATAACAAGGAGTGAAAATTATATGCATATGTGAACTAATTTTAAATGTTTCTACGGCTGATTAATGCATGTGTTCCTGATTGATAATCACTTCTCCCATCAGGATGGTTTCTAGGGGCTACCAAACTTGGCCAGTTCTATACAACAGATGCAACTATTTCCTTCTTGCAAACTGTGTTCTTGAAATGATCCTAAACAGAGGCTAAGGTCTGATTGCCAGTTCTGGACCACTTTGGGTCCTTGGCAAGGTAGAAGTTCTTGAAAACACTCCCTTGTTTATCTCCTTATTTTTTTCTCCAAGATTCAAATCTAGTAAAACATTTTTCATTCTCACTTTTCTCAGCTCTTTAACTTGTCATCTCTTAATTAGCAGAGCTCCATCTTAATCTCATTAGTGATTTTTTAAATTAAGCAATTACAGATGTGTTGTTGAAAAAAGGCAGCAAGATTTGATTTCCTATGTCACTCAAAGTCACACAAAATGAATACAAAGTAAAGCCATTTTTCAATTGCAAAGTTTTAAACTAAGATATGATATGGAATATTTTTTTCCATAGGAAACAAATTTCCCTACATCTGAAATATTTTTCTCTCCCACTCCTTCCATCTTCTAGCTTTTAGTGAAATTTGGCTTTCTTCTGATGACACAGTCTCTCTGGCTACCCTTTCCAGTATTGGCTGCACCTTCATTCATTCTTCTTGGGTCACTGGTCAAGGCAGAATTGGAATATTCCTTTCTCCCTAAGACCACTTAAAGGTTCTCCCTCTTTCTCTATCACTTAGTAAGTTCTCTTTTTCTGAAATTCATCCTATTCATATTTATTGTGGTGAATAAAAATATATGATCATTGTTTTTTTCTCCATAACCAATGATAGCAAAAGAGACTCAGAAACACCTTGAATCAGGTGTATATCTTCTGACAGGGAACTTTCCTTACAAGTGAAATTCATCCCTGAATAGTGGACATTTAATGAGGAGGTAGACTAAAAGTCTTGAGGTTTTCCTGTTGAGAATATGGCTTGATCATGAGACTCAGCAGCCTTAAGGCTGTTGGGCAGGGGAATCTATCCCTTATTTTTATCTAGGCCTCTCTGGCTAGTTTTCTCTTTCATGACCTAGGTAACCATAAAACATAATGAAGGAGATCAAGGACAAGGAGGCATCCTGGGAAAAGATCTAGTTATGTCTGGCTTTTGTTTACAGAGAAAAGAAATACAAAAATATGAGTCCTTGCCCAAGTAGATGACTTGAGTCTGAGAGATTACCTTATTCAATTATACAGTTCAGAGACTGACCTTTTCAGGAGTGGTGTCTTAACAAAACTAAGAGCATAAGGATGAATAACAAATTAATAATTAGTTATTAATAACATGATATTAATTTCTCTCATTACCACCTAATCAAGAATCTTGGTAGCTCTTACCTATATGCCCCACTCCCATATCATTCCCCCTCCTTCTTCAGTAAGTTGGGTATATGGCTCACAATTCTTCTCTTTCCTACATCTCTTGCTCTCCTAGAATGCAACATACAAGCTGACTCTCTCTCAACTTCCTAAACACTCAGATTTTCAAACTATTTACTTCATATCAACTACTCATACACAAAGATAGTCAGATCCTTGATCTGGTCTTGACCCACAACTGTTTTACCTCCATGTTCAAGAATTCTGAAATCACCGTATCTGTCCATAACCAATTGGCTTTTCATATTTTCCTATATTTTCTCTTACAAAACCCCATTTTTCATCCACACTGTGACCTCAAATTCTTTGACTTCTCAAATCTCTCCCAGATCACATCCTGTACAATAGCCACTCTGTTCTCTTTTCACCATCTAGACTCTTTGGTGAAATAATTCAACTATTCTCTCTTGAATCCCTAGTCCCCTTATCATATCACCAATTATGACTTGCCATGTCTTATTACTGGGTCATTGCCTGCATTTGCTACCTTCACTTCTATAAACAAGCTATTGAATAAACGTAGAGAAAATCACACACCTATTCTGATTGGGTTCACTACAAATTCACTGTATCCAACCTCAATGTTGTTAGGCAATCCTATTAGGGAACACTTATCAACTCTACCCCAACTTCCACAGCAGCTTTTCCAACTCTTTTTATTCTTCTTCAAACCTCATAAGGCCTCCCCACCTCTCAGCCTCACAATGAAGAACCTTAACTCATATTTTACAGAAGAAAAAAAAAGTGGAACCCATTTTCTGTGTAGTCCTTCTCCTCTCTTCCTCATCTCTTACCAATAAGATGCCTTCATACACTGTCAAGTAATTTGTAAGTATTAAAATAAAATTCACTGAATTCATATGGATGGCTAGGTAGAGTTAGTAACAAAACTTAGATGTAATTGATTTTCAGAACAACTTCCTCACAAGAATCCAGTTAGCTAGTTACTGTTGTTGCCTCTGCTACTTCTACCGCTAATAGTGATATTAGTAACAACAGCAATATTTTGAGTGTAAGTATGGCCTTGTGGATCAAAAGTAGCCTTGGAGTTAAGGCAACCAGAGTTCAAGTTCTTCTGTGAACCATTATATCTGTGTGTCCAATGGTAAGTTATTGAATCATGTGTTTTCCTCAGGAAATTTTCTAAGAACTTCAATTCTTGTAATTCTTGAAATTCTTAACTGGAGACAGTGAGGTAGAATAGTGGATAGAGCACTGGGCCTGCAGTCAGAAACATCTGAATTTAGAGGCATTTCCTCCCTTGGTTGTTATGAGGACCAAATGCAATAACGTTCACAAAGCACTGATCACTTTAAAATGTTCTATAAATTCCAGCTAAATAAATACACATTTGTCATGGGACTACAATAATGAAGGGAGTTTTCACTCCAGGAACTTCCTAGAATTATGAAATTATCGGTCTGGAATTCTACCAAATATCACTGCCATCAGTGATATTTCTGTTTAATTTTGAGGTTTACAAAGTGTTTAAACACGACCTCATTTCATCCTTGTGAGTTGCGTATTATTTTTTTTTTTCATTTTTTACAGATTGGAAAACAAAGAGACTGAGAGGCTTGTTCAAGTTTATTGAATTTATTGGATGTGGAACAGTAATATATTCCTGGTGCATTTCTTGTTCAGTCATTTCAGTCATTTGGGGTTTTCTTGGCAACAATACTGGAGTGGTTTGCCATTTCCTTCTCTAGCTAAGTTTACAGATGAGGAAACTGAGGCAAACAGGGATTAAGTAACTGCCTACTGTCACACAGGTAGCAAGTGTCTCAGTCAGGATTTGAACTCAAGATCTTCCTGACTCAAGGTTCAGTGCTCTATCCACTGAACTACCTACCTGCCACACTCCTGGTGTGTATTTTAAGTAGATTTCAAATCTTGCGTTATTTCCCATTTCGCTGTGCTGATTCTCAGGCCTCCTCAGCCTATGGACTTTTTTCCACATTTCCTAAGAAGTTTAAAAACTCTTATTCTGTCATTTATTTTTTCAAGTCCCCATCATTTTCATTTTCAAACTCCTTGAGATGATTTCCTAATTATGGTTCTCATTCCATGAGCACCTACCCACCCACAAGTCTGTGTTCCCCCTGAAAATGTGACAAGCCACAAGTGCTTTGACACATATTCAATTAAAATCCTCTGCCTCACCATGTTCAGCAATAAAAGTGTCAGAGACATCCTGGAGAGGCCACTTAACAATCTTGGGGGGAGGGGACTTTAAGTTTCAATGGTACTCAAGTGAACAGCGATCTGACCATCAGGTAACATTTGGAGTGAACATGATTGTCTCAGTGGGGTCAGGGAACATACTGAAGGAGATGCCTCTTTGAGGGAATTGGAGTAAAATTATGCTGTTAAAGTTGTTGAGAACTGAACATATAAGCTATGGGTTTGAAGTAATTCTATCCCTCTAAGATCTGCCCCTTACTATATATGATATCCTCATATATAAGTACTTAGCAGCCTCCAGACTGTTTTGATAACCTTTTAGCAGTATTCCCTGATCCTCACCTTTGCTGTCTGTAATCAGTCTTTCACACACTGACAGACATGTCTTTCTAATGTACCAATCTTGTTATTTATCTCTTCTACTCAAAAACCCCTCAATAACTTCTAAATCTCAAATGGATAAAATTTCAATCAGTAGTGAAAGATTTCCCTATCATTCTAATAAGGCAGTGTGGTCAAGTAGTCACCACTGAACTTGAAGCTAGGAATCCTTAGGGTTATCTCCTGGCTCAGATCTTTCTTATTGGTATGACCCTGGGAAAGCCAGTAAAACTCTTTTTGCCTCCATTTGCCTATCTGTAGTTAAGAGGCTTGGAATAGACCAACTTTCTTATGCAACTCTAAATCTGTAAGTTTATAATATCATCCTCTCTCTCTCTCTCTCTCTCTCTCTCTCTCTCTCTCTCTCTCTCTCTCTCTCTCTCTCTCTCTCTCTCCATCCTGGCAAGTACTTTTCTCTAAAATTGCAAATTAGCACCTTCCTTCCATTTTATATTCACAGAGTGGCCTTGAGATTAAATGATATGTATAAGGTTAAAGAGGAACCTTGGGTCAGAAGCAGGACTTCAACCCAGGTCTTTTGTGCATTGCTGTTTCTGTGCATTATGCCATGCTGTCTCTCCATCTCTCCATCTCATATCACTCTTATAAAAATCATTATTTTCCATAAAACTCTTTCCACTGCCATCTGACTGATACTTTCCCCTTTCCTTGGTTCCCTCATGTCTTTAATTATTGTTCTCTATAATTAGAATACTCCTTTCCCACTCCATAACCTATTGATTTCTTATTGAACTCTCAAATTCAGATGCAAGTCTTTTCTCCATGAAGCCTTCTTTTGTCTATGCACTTGGAAAGGTATTTCTTCATTTTTATTATTGCTACTGTGGTATAAAGTTTTTAACAGTCGGTTAGTGAATACGGAAAGACACCAGTTTTTTTTTTTTTTTTTTTTGCAGGCAATGGGGGTTAAGTGACTTGCCCAGGATCACACAGCTAGTGTTAAGTGTCTGAGGCCGGATTTGAACTCAGGTACTCCTGAATCCAGGGCCGGTGCTTTAACCACTGCACCATCTAGCTGCCCCCAAGACACCAGTTTTTAAAGGACCACCCTTTCGGGGAGGAGACCGAAGGCCGTGCATGGGCTACGCACGTCAGTCCGGCTGCTAAGCACTCCACTTCTGGGGTTCGAGTTTAAAAGGCAAGGAGAGAATGGAAGTGAGACTATCTCTTTTCGGCTCTCCTTGTTCACTGGCTGTGTGGCACAGACAGACGCTGACTGGAGTTCGACTTGGCACGGCTCACTTGACTCGGCTCTCCCCCCCAAAGCTGGCCTTGGACTTTTGGTGAGTTTTATACGGAATATAGACTAAGCTTAGACTTAAGACTATTTGCTTTGTATTTCTACTTTCCTATCCCTCTAATCAACATCACCTTGTAATTTCCAAACAATAAAAGCTCAAACTAGAGACCAGAGGCTTCTTCCATTTACTAGTCTGGGTGATAAATAAGGGAAACAGTTAAAAGGGGAGGTTAATGCTCTAGTATCCAATTTAAAATCTCACACTACTATTATGAACATTAACAGCAATGGAATTTTATCACACTTGATGAATTACCAAACTTTATTTGTGTTGTTGCTGTTATTTGTTTGCTTGTTTTCTCACCCATAAGACTACTCTATCATATATCTAGATATAGATATAAACATAGACATAGACATAGATCTAGATATATGTGTGTATGTGTATATGTGTGTTTACACATGCATACATGTGTGTATGCATCTGTATGTATAAATGCATATATGTATATACATACAAATGTGAATGTATTACAACTGTTATCATGCCCACTTTTTAGATTAAGATAATGAGCCTCTTAGAGGAGCCTTACACAAAAATATAGAGCAAATAAATATTGGTACTGGGATTGAAAACCAGACATTTAAGTGTGAACCTCAGATGGCTCACATTATATTTCTCTTATGAACTTATCATACATTCTATTGCATCATAGACATTGGCAATCTTAGTCAACACTGTATCTCTCCTTAAGATGGCAAGAATTAAAGTTTGAAAATAATTTTCAAAATTTTTGACATTATATTACTTTATTTCCGTATATCAATCAACAAGCATTTCTTTAATTCCTTTTATGTTAATGGCACTATGCTAAGCCCAAGAGAATTGAAAAGAAAGAAAAAATCAGTCTCCTGACTTCACTGAACTTGCAGTCCACCTTGGGTGATTATGTTATTTCATAATTCTCTAGCAAAATTAAGAAAATAATTAAATAAAAAATAAATATGATGGTCATTGCTAGTGGACAGTGAAGGATAGGATCATGAATTTATGGATGAACGATACTTCAGAGATCATGTAGTTTAAGTCCTTCATCCTACAAATGAGAAAACTGAAAAGAGAAGTAAATTATGAAGTACAATGTTTAGAGATTGATGGGCCTAACATAAGAAGATTTATCATCCTGAGTTCAAATCTGCCTTCAAATAATCATTAGCTGTATTCCTCTGGGCAAGCCATTTAACCCTATTTGCCTTAGTTCCTCACCTGGAAAATAAGCTGGAGAAGGAAATGGCAAACAACTCCAGTATTTCTGCCAAGAAAACCTCAAATGGGGTCACAAAGAGTTGAACATGACAGAGACATGACTTTGCCTTAAAGAATACCTTTTTTATTTGTAAATGCATAAAGTACAAATCATAGCAGTCTTCTCTATTGGCAATA
This sequence comes from Dromiciops gliroides, assembly GCF_019393635.1. Classification (NCBI taxonomy): domain Eukaryota; kingdom Metazoa; phylum Chordata; class Mammalia; order Microbiotheria; family Microbiotheriidae; genus Dromiciops; species Dromiciops gliroides. Next base: position 684,747,612 of record NC_057862.1, read on the forward strand.
AAGGAACCAGGTGTTCTATGTCATGGTGCTATTGTTTTCATTGCATCAAGCCCAGGGATAATTCAGGAACTCTTCTATGAAATCCTTAGCCACTCAAAAAAGATTAACTCAGTATTCCAATAAGTAGTTGAAGACAGCCTTGGTAGAAGAATAAACATTTCCATGATCATATAAGTAGTCCATTGAATTAGTCTATTAGTGCATATAACTTAAACAAGTACAGTTAGATAGACAAAAGTTATTCATAGAAGAGAAAATAAGTAGAAGAGTACCTATATCAAAAATTCTTAACATTTTGAGTCCTGGACCCCTTTGGAATTCTGCTGAAGCCTGTGGACATCTTCTCAGAAGAAAAGAAAAAGGGAAAAATTAAAATTACAAAGGGAAATAATTTATCAATACACTTAATAATTGTTTTTATTTCTGTAAGCTTTAGGTTAAGACCCCCTAATCTAGATCAAATTTGGGGAAAAGTTCTTGTAATTTAAGTTATTACCATCTTTCCCCCAGAAATCAAAGCATTCCTTTTCAATAGCAATAGTCTCATGATGAGGCTACCTCATTAAGAATCAAGGAATCTACTTGTCTGAAGAAATAAAATTGCCAGTGACCAAAAGAGAAGTGCCTTGTGAATGTAATGAGGGCATATTGTATTATCACAAGTAATTTCAGCACCAGACATAGAAACTAACTGTTTTGCAATGTTGTGTATGACCAGAAATTGAAGTGAGCTAATGATTTCATTGATTGATCAGTCAACCATAATCTATTAAGTGCCTAGTCTATGAAAGACATCATGCTAGGCATTGACAACTGTGTAATTTAAAATTCTAAATGTGGGTTCTAATCTGTTCCCCCAGTTTTGGGGGGAACTGACTAAAATCACTGATAAAACAAGTTTAGGTTTTTAAGGGTTTATTCAAAGGTAGAAAGAGAAAGATTGAGAACAGAATTCCAACAGCATGGCAATCCTATCTTTCCTCAATTTTCCTGTGAAGTCCTCTGCCGCCACCACCACCATCACCATAAAGTCAGGAACCCAAAAAGAGACAGACCTCTCCGTGTGGGCCCTCCTTCCTCCTCCCTGTCCCCTCCCAGAAAATGGGAGGCTCTTCAAGTTGATTGGCTGGTAGCCTTGGTGGACAGTACCCATGCGCAAATGTTACTTCCTGATGCCAAGGAAAAGAAAGCCACACGGCCTTGCCCTCTGAGGCATTCTCCTTATGGTGGAGCTTTCCTATAGTAAGTCTCCCGTAGGTGGAGTCATTCCAATCAATACACAACTAGGAGAAAATAATGGGTTTTGGGATGCCCAGAGGCCCCACTCAAGGGGATAATATTGGGATGGATTTGATTGACTTTTCTGATTAACTTGCTTAAAATTGACTTGATTGAAACCACACCTACCTGAGAGCCTGGCCCTCAGGGGGTATGATCTCTGAACTCTGACTTTGGGCATGTTCTGCTCATGGACCACCCTCAAGTCCAGTGAACCAATGGATTTGGTTAATGCTAGCCAAATAGTTTGAAGTAGTATGCAAGGACTTCCTCACCTTGGAACCTGCAGCAAGCTTCTGGTCACACAGGAAGAGGGACTTTTTGGCCTAAGACTTGGAGGTGAAGGTGCCTTTTTCTCTCTTCTTCCATAGATCCTAGCAAAGCTTTCTTAACTCTGATCCATGTGCTATCTCTCTTTACTAACATCTAATATACTTTAATAAATCCTTAATGCCCCCAAAGTGGTGCTAAAGCTTCTAATTTATAAGTAGCAAAATATTAGAAACCCCAGCTAATTTTTCCCAAAATTGGGACAGAAATAAGGTGACCACATTTAATTTTACTTGCCACACAACACAAATACATATAATACAATTATTCTTATTTTCATAGAGCTTACTTTCTAAAAGGTGAGAGTAATTGTAATTTATCAAGTTTGAAAGATATTAGAAGAGTAGTATCAGGGTTCCTCTGATATCCAAAGAATAATAAAGATTTAAAAACTTGAAATACTTTATTTAGAGAATCTACAGAATCTATATTGGAGGCCACAGGCAGAAAGAATAATTATTTATAAATCTGTTGGAGCTTCCTCATAGAATATATGTACCAGGAAAGTAAGGAGTTTTTCCCTCCTTAACCTTGGGACTTACTCAGTAGATGCTTAATAAAGATTTGCTGAATTAAATTAAATAAAACAACACTCTGAACTACCCTTAAAATTTGCAAGTTACCCAAGAAGAGTTGTAAGTATGGACTTGAGGATTCCTACTGTGAAATAGCATTCTCTCTAATGGTATTATATTTTGTGGTGAACATACAAAAATCAGTTTTGTCCTTTCTCTTTTGCTCCCCTTTTAATCATGATGGTAAAATGTACTCATGAAACTCAAATTTATTTTCACTGTTAAAAAGTTTGCACGATTTCATTCAACAACATAAAAATATATTTATAATTTATCTAAAGTCTGAAATTGACTGGATGAGATGATAGGGGAGATATAAGGACAGATATGATGTCTGCCTTCAAGGAACTCATAATCATGCAACCATAAGATCATAGATCTAAATCTTGAAGAGAACTATATACCATCTAATCAAATGGCCTCATTTTGTAGAGGAGAATACTGAGACCCAGAGTTTTAAGTGATTTGTTAGATAGGTAGTGATCATCAGAAATTGTTTATGCAGATAAATTCAGTGAAATTAAAATATATGAAAAGTATATAATATGAACCAAGACAAAAAAGTATTTGTTAATGATCCATTATGTGCCAGGTACTGTGCTTATATTAATAAGAGTATAAAAGATTATGGTTTCAGATGGACTGTTATTATTTGCACTGCGGATGAATTTAATTTTTTTCAAATACAACATGCTTATTTTATAGGCCAGGGAATGATTTACAGGGAATGGAAGTGAATTGCTCCAAGTCAAATTGCTAACAAAAGTAAGAGGCAGGACTCTAACCTCAATTCCAATCTTTGGAATTTGGGCTTCCATCCAAATATTCCTTTTTTTCCAGCACCATACTGCCAAATTGAGACCCAGGGTTATCATTTCCATCACTCCTCTGGCTTCTTTGCTTTGTTCTGAACTTAGACTTTCCAGTGGGGCTGATAGATACTTGGAACTATTTGATGGAGGTTAAAAATGCTAAGTAAAATTAAAGTAGGAAATTGAGAAATTAAAAGACTGCAAGGCACTTCATCAGTAACAAGGTATATATGAAAACCTGGTTACAACTGATTCTCCATGCTGCTCCATCCTCCTCCCCCTCATTAGACCATGCTAGGATTCAATAGACTACTAAATTTATCTATACTCTTTAAGCACTGTTTTCATCCTTTGAAAGAAAACTCAAAAGAACAGCACCATGGACAACTCTTTGTGTTACAATGAAGGAAGAATCCTGTACTCTGCCTGAATGGTGAACTCTGACCTTTCCTCAACAGGATACTGAACTTCTCTTCGGTCCCATTGTTCCTAGGCACATAATGGAGCGACAAGGGGAGGCAGAGTTGCAGATACCTAATGGATGTGAACATGAAAGAAAGAGAGGCATAATGCAAGTAGAATTGATGGCATAACTGCTTTTAAATAAAAGTATAGCTTAAACAATTGGTCTTACACGGATCTACACATGATGCCTTAGATTATGTTGCGTGTCTAATGATAGCTGGCATTTTTATAGTGCTTTAAGGTTTGCAAAGCACTTTATATTACTTATCTCATTCAATTAGGTGAGGGACAATAATGAGCAGCCTGTGTGCTCCATTGGCACCCAGGGAATTTCAGGAGAGTATTGGCAGGTCCCCACTATTTTGTGTCAACCTCCTGGGGTAAATTCATAGGATGACTTGAGCGAGAGTCATACAAAATGGCTAGACATATATGGGCTGTGATCTCCAGTGTTAGATCATTGAGATAATAGATCACTTGGGATATTGGAGTAATGGTAAAGTATTCTCACTTCAGATGAACCAAAATAGAAAAAATAAAAAGGTAATAAGGAACAGGAACTAGAGACATAGATCAGAATAATAAAAAGAGATCATGCTCAATGCAGAACTACAAGAATGAAAATACAAGAGGAAATGGATTATATTTATAAGTAGGTACAACTTTAAAGGCCAAATAATCCAACTCCATTGGATGAAAGATGAGAAAATTGAGACTCAGAGAAGTTAAATTATTTGGCCAGGGTCACAAGGGTAGCTAAGTGTTGGAGCTTGGATTCAAGACCAGGTCATATGATTCAAAATCTGGTCTTTTTTCCACATACCCTCCTTCTTCCCACTAGCACATATAGAGTAAATCAATCACTAAATGAACATTATTAAGCCCCTACTGTGTATTAGACACTATGGGAAATTAGGGACAGAGGTGATAGAAGAAATGGGTTGGGAATGAAAGATTGCAGTGGTGGTGGCATCCCACATTCAATGCCCAATTTTATGGGTGCATATTTGTCATTTGTCTTGGCACTTACTTGCAAAATAATGCCCTTATCAGAAAGTTACTAACTTGATACAGTCATATAACCAATAACAAAATTGCCCCTAAAAAGAAATATATGGTTTTGTTATGACCTAACCATTCTTGGGAATTTAATTCTTGCACTATCATTCCAAACTCATGGAAGATAATGATGGCAGGGTTTAATTTTTGAGATAGTTGGGAAGGAAGTATTTAATCTGCCCACTACTCATTCCCTGTATGCAACAAAATAAATATTTCCTCTCTATTTCATGACATTAAGATCAGGATCCCTAAATAAACATTTCAGAAAGCACCATTATGCTTTCTCCAATTGAAAAACAGGTCATATTCTCCTATTCCATGGCAGTTTTTTGTTCCTCCTATATCCTTTCCTTCTCTCCTATCATTGCAACACTCAAAATGTTATTAATATAGGAGTACAATGCTGGTTGTGAAAAGGTTCAATAGTGGGCTACTAGGTGGCACAGTGGATAAAACACCAGCCCTGGATTCAGGAGGACCCAAGTTAAAAGCCAGCCTCAGACACTTGACACTTACTAGCTGTGTGACCCTGGGCAAGTCACTTAAACTTTTGCCCCAGCAAAATATATGTGTGTGTGTGTGTGTGTGTGTGTGTGTATGTATGTAAAGTACAATAGATTTTCAACCAAGTATTGAATAAACGTGGTATAAAGTATATATCTTCAAATGCATCATGGAAAAAACAAACACACACCAAGAGATCTGACCACCTACTAAAGAAAAGCCAATGGAACTTTCCCATTTTCTGTTGTTATCTTCTCATTGCCAACAGCTACAGAAGAAGAAAAAAAAAACATTGTGTTGGGTTTACCCCACTGAAGGTTTCAGGGAAAGGCATTTATGAATGTCAATCAGGTAGAGAAGGTATGGTGAGTTTCATAATGTTGTAGGGGGTGCTCATGTAGATAAGACCTCAGATCTGTCAGAGTATACCAAGTCAAGAGAGGCAGTGTGGCACAGTGGCTAGAGCACTGGATTGGGGTTTAGAAAAATGTGTTAGAATAAGTTCTCAGGAATTTCCTAGCTTTATGAACTTGGACACTTCCTTTAAACTCTCTATGTTTCAGTTTAGTCCTTTGTCAAATAATAATGACCTTTAAGTTCACCTCGACTTTGAAAAGGATGCTTCTGTGTTGATGTTGAGGCACTTGAACCCTTGTTAAAAATTAAGACAAGCAAAGAGAAACAGACTGGCCAACCTTTGCCCTTTGGAGTATGCTTTCTTTTACTAGGATTAAAATGCTTCCATAGAGTGCTTTAGATTTCAATAATCTGGCCTGCTATTCTTGAACTGTTTTTAAATGGAACCATTATCCATACAATCTTAGAGGAAATTATGATTGAATTGAAATTCATAATTTTAGCAATGGTGAAGATGAGGGCATGGGAATTTCTTTGGAAAGTATTTTTCAATTCAGCTGAAAGGGACCTGTGGTATGGGAATGACTTGTCTGTTTCTGGCTGTAGTAACCAGTGAATTAGTGGCAATGCCTGGATGAAGTGCGCTGTCCTATCTGGAGACAGAACATGATAATCACTGCCAGGTAGGAAGCTGTCCTTTATACTTGCTCTGTCTCCCTACTCACCTTATTGTTATCTGTACTTATTCACAAATACCTGCCTAATGCTTCTTAATAAACAAAACAGTTAATCTTCTTACTCCCATTGTTTATAGAAAACAATAGGGGGCAGCTAGGTGGCAGTGGATAAAGCACTGGCCTTGGATTCAGGAGGAACTGAGTTAAAATCCAGCCTCAGACACTTGACATTTAACTAGCTGTGTGACCCTGGGCAAGTCACTTAACCCTCATTGCCCTGCAAAAAAAAAAAAATTAATAAAAAATAAAAAGAAAACAACGATGCTACATTTGATGTTAGGGATGGAGATCAAACAGTTCTTGGTCTCCAATTAGTTCCCACAACATCAGGTGATTGAAGAGAAGAGGTATTAGGACCAAATTTGTATCTTTATCAGAAGTCCAAAATACTTTAAGGAGCTGATCTTGTCTCATTACAGAGATCAAAGAATAAAATCATACTGCATGACATTCAGAGAGACTTATGGAAGGCAAGGCAAACATAGTTTAATGAAGGCCCAGGACAGCCTCTCTAGCCCAGCATCAATACTCTTTTCCTTCTTGAATTATCTGGAGATGATTACATCTGAAGATTTAGCAACTGTACAGACTGGTGATTGAGATCCAGCTGTCTGCCCCCCAGTGACCTAGTTGTATAGTCACTCACTGCTTCTGCTGACTGAAATTGAATGACATTCGTTACATACCATGTCTTCCCCTGTTTCTATTCCTTCATTCTCTTGCCACTGGATGTCTCATTTTTAGGCCAGATGGTTCTTTTGTGTGAATTAAAACATACCATAATAACTTGCTATTGCTTTATGCATAACTGGACTGTTTTGTTGTTGTTGTTTGTTTTTTGTAAAACCCTCTTAGCCCTTAAGAAAACTAGGACATTGCATTAGAAACCTTGGTTACTACCTCTTAATGTAATTTTCAAGCCACCATAGCACACTGCTTCAAATTAAAGAGACTCTGTGCTCTTACTATCACCTTTTCTATGGGAAGCTTTAATTCTATTTTAACAGTGCTCTACCCTTTCTAATTTTGAGATCCTTCATTCTGTGTAATGGCCTGCTGAGAAACACTAGGAAAGTCCTTTCCCTGAGGGCATTTCCAATTCAATCAAGGGGAACATGATTAGATATGTGTTGGGCTGGGAAGTGGCCTTGTGAGATCACACTGTATTTTCCTCACTTCCAGGTCATTCCCATTAGGAAGGTAGATGCTCAAGTAGGGACATCATTTTTTTTTCTTCTGTCACAGGTTACTGATTACAGCATACATCTCAAGAGATATAAGGAGGGAATAATTTTGAGAGCACAAAATAAGTGACTGACATAGCTGTAACCAGAAACCAGCTGCCATGTCAATGCATCCTCCCCAAACTCCATATGGTTTTGCTAACTGAATTCTATTGTTGCTTTTGAAGTGAGGTAACTAATATATTCTGAACATATAGGCTAGCATTCTGAATCAAATCAGTCTGAGAAACTTATGAAGCATATATGTAAAGGTACCATAGTCTTAGAAGCTACTACTTGAACTCCTACTATTACTGTGGAGGTGGGTTTCAGAACTTGGCCACAAGGTCTCATAAGAACTATAGGGTTAACTCAGAGAAGTAGGGGTGGTATTTGAATGTAATATAACTTACAAACCTCCCCCCTGTGTTACTCCTTCCATGAGTTGATGTAAATCAGAAGGTCAAAAATTTGCATTTGCAAAGGGGCATTTATGAAGGTGATTTAGTCAGACAATTGTTACAAAATACCTCACTTCCTCAAGTCTGTAATATTCCTACAAGTACACACTGAATTCAAGGACAGTAGGATGACTCTTAGAGCACACATGGCAAAGGCAATAACTCACACATCCTGAGAGTCCATTTGATGGATTCCTCATGATGTTCCCCTTGGGTAGGGTTTAACTTTCCTTAGGTGGGTCTCTTTTTAATGATTTTATCCAGAGCCCAGAGGGAATGGCAAAGTCCCTCACTAAATCTGAATAGATTTCTTATCATTCCAGAGGGGAATCCATGGCTTAGTCAGATCTAGGATAATATTTCCTTAAATTTGTCAGGGTATAGCATCTTATCACTTATATTAGTTGGTGGTGGAGGTGGTGTGTTTGATTTATTCAGTTGATTACCATCTTTTTACATAAGGCATCTATTGTTTTTGTATATCATCATGCTTCCCTAAGTTGATTTGCATTTATTTTGTATTGAGTGGACTCAAGTCTAGCCTCTGACACAAACTTGCTGTGACTGTGGATAAGTCACTTAACCTCTCAGTAACTTAAGTGGCTCTCTAAAACTATAAGTAGTAAAAACATATGCCATCTGAATTCCTAGAGGGAACTTTCTCACCAGGAGTCTCCTTTACTCATGAAGACATAGGTCTGCCTTACTAACCCTCCAAAGTGTGTGTGTGTGTGTGTGTGTGTGTGTGTGTGTGTGTGTGTGTGTGTGAAGAGGTTATTCCAAAAGTCTTAGCTCAGTTTTAAGGTATTATGATTTAAAAGTGCACTAACATTTTTGGAACAACTAATATGTTTATGTGTATATAAATATACCTAATTATATAAATATACCACCTAAACATGGTAAAATCATCTCAATAGTTGAGATTAAAAGCAACAGATTGAGGGTAACCAAGATGGGCAATATCTACCCTACTCATGTCAAGGATTCCTACAGTGGAATGGGTGGATGAGAACTATTTGTTCCAAAGTCCATAGTCAACTGAAGCAGGTTCTATGGATCAATTAGACCTTGGTTAGATGTCAAAGATGCCAAGATCATCCACGGCATCCCAGGTCCTTGCTGGTCATTCTGACTTTTCTGTTGCCACTGAACTTTGAGGACTCTAGGAGAAAGAGGAAGACTTGAATTTGTGCAACTCTGCCTCACTTAAATCCAATTTACACTGAATGTCATTGGTCCTCTTCAAAATGAAGGTCAAATTATGATAAAATATAACACATTACAATATAATAGTGTTGAAATAACTTTCTGAATGCAACTTTGCATTCATATATAAATATGTTAAAAATGTGTATGCACATATATAATGCACAATACATTAGATGTACAAACTCACATGGATATGCAGTGAGTGCATTCATATGTGTGCATATGTGTACATACCTATGTACACATATATGTATGCATATAAATATGTATATATGCATATAGGAATGAATTTAATTTTTTTAAGGTAGAAGGTATCACACTTGCTTGTATCTATATTCTTAATACAACAGTGTCTGGCACACAGCAGGTGCCTAAAAAATGCTTTTTCTCTCATTCATCTAAACAAATCTCCTTATTTTTAAAGCAGAAACTGAAGTCCAGAACTTTGCAGAAACAATCAATCTAAAGCATGTAGTGGATGCAAATAAAACTCTACCATTGGGCCCACAGATCCTTTCCCCTGTGGCTACATTCTGATTCTTTCTTCTGCCACCACAGTGTTTGAACTGCCATTCTTTCTCTCTTGCCGGCTGATCTTGCTGTCAGCCAAACCCAGGAAAGAGGGGCCGGCAACTATAATCTGATCAGACAGAAACGGGGGAGGAGAAGCCAGACAGCCAACAGAGTGGAGTGCAGGGAGGGGAAAACCAGGACATGAGGACTTCAGCACATTTTTTTCCTCCAAGACACGGGAATAGTCTATTATCAGGACTTCTGGTGATGTTATTCATCTGGCACTGGATGTGTCTGATTTAGAGAGAAAAGACAATAGGAGGGAAGAAAAAAAAATACAGAGCACTAACTCTTACTAACAGGTAATCAATAATTCAAGGAGTACAGGAGAGATGTGAGCTGGGAAAGGTTATATAAAACATCTATGAGGTGCATTCATGGAGACACTATGTGTGGGGGAGGGGGAGGTGGGGTGAGTATGGCTGTTTTTAAACATATGGACTCCTTCCTAGAGACCAAGCATATCTTGGTACTTAATAACTGTTTATGTTTATGTGTGTTTGTGTGTGCATGGGTCTGAAAGAGACAGACACAGACACAGACACAGAAAGACAGAGTCACAGATATACAAGGAGAGACAGAGAAACAGAGACAAACATACAGAGACAGAAACAAAACAGAGAGAGAGAACTAGACATAGAGGCAGAGGCACACACAGAGACAGAGATAGAGAGAGACAGAGACTATGACAGAGAGACAGAAACACAGAAATAGAGAAAAAGACAGACAGAGGACAGATAGACTGAGGCAGATACATATATATCTGTATGTATGTATGTGTGTACATACATATACGTATACATGCATACATATATACATACATGTATGTGTGTATATACATATACACACACACACACACAGAGAAAGAGAGAGAAATGAGAAGACTCGCTTGTCCATCTCAATCAAACCAACATTATTTAAGCTTCTATGAGGCCTATTATTAGAACTTTGGGCATGACATTCAATTCCTCTTTTCCTCTCAATCCTTATAGGTAAACTGAAGGGTTTGTCCTAGGTGACATCTGAGCTGTTTTCTAGCTCAAAATTCATTTCCACATACTTAGGTTGTGTCTTCTCAACAAGATTATAACACCTGATGGAGACAGGATAGTCCCTTGAACAGAGCAGATGCTTTGGAGCCAGAACTTCTAGGTTCAAGGACTAATTCTGCTTTTTTTTTTTTTTTTAGTGAGGCAATTGGGGTTAAGTGACTTGCCCAGGGTCACACAGCTAGTAAGTGTTAAGTGTCTGAGGTCGGCTTTGAACTCAGGTACTCCTGACTTCAGGGCCGGTGCTCTATCCACTGAGCCACCTAGCTGCCCCTAATTCTGCTTTTTAAATCAAATGACTAAGGAGAAGTCACCTACTGTCCTTTGACCTCAGTTGTTGCTGTGGTTGTTGTTGTTGTTGTTTTAATCTAAAAAAATAATTAAGCTGAGGAGTATATACCAAATCATTTTCAGCTTTACATACATGACCTTGATCAAGATGCTTGATGTCCCTGGGTTTCAGTTTTTTCATATGTAAAATGATGGGGTTGGCTGATGTGGCTTCTGAACTTGCTTTTTTCTTATAGAGCTTTATACCTATCAGAATAAAGGTACTATGTTACCTTTATAATATTTTCATCAAGCTATCAGTGTGGGTCAGGCCAGTTTACCTTCACCTTTGTCCTAAATGGCCCTTTTTTTCTTCCATTTCCTCCATCTAAAGTTGTATTAACTTAGATTCTGAAATTTGCCATTACTCATAGAATGTTATAGAAATAATGGTCCTAGTGATAATCAAATGGTCAATTCAATCCTCTTATTTTGTAGAGATGGTAACAGGCTGAAAAAAGTTAGAGAACTTGTCTAAAATCACACAGGTAAAAAAAAATGGCAGGGATGAGAATGAAACTGAGTTTTCTGAGTCATGTCACAAGCTCTCTGCAGTAGGTAGGCCATACCCGGAGATCATATTTACTGTATTGCAAAGATAAAGCCAAATGTGGTCACAAGCATTTGAAATGGCAAATCACTCCAGTATCTTTGCCAGGAAACCCACAAAGGGGTCCTGAAAGGTTGGAAAATACTGAAACAACTCAACAACAACAGCAGCAGCAGCAGCACTTAATAATGTTAAATACATTTTATTAAGTCCTTTAAATTAAAACTGAAGTAAAGGAGTAGCAGGCAAGGTGGCATAAGGGAAACTCTTTAATTTTTCTGGGTTCTTGTTTTTGCTCAGCCATGAACTGGTCATGTCAGCTTTGGCAATCAATTCACCACAGGTTTCAGTTTTCCTTATTTGTAAAGAGAAAGGATTAGCCTAGAAGGTCCTTGTCACTACATCTTGTTCAATCAAATGAACATGAGGGTAAATCTAAACAACAGGATCAGAATAGGGTTTCCAAAATAACCATTTGAAAGCATATGTTTGTCCTTTGGTTTCAAGCAGTGAATGCAAGGGTTTTCTAAAGTGATTCTTAACTTGCCTTGGTGTGTGTCGGGGGAAGGGGGAGCAGTGTTCTCATCCATCTTTTCCTTGAATGTTCTCCTTTCCTTTATGTACATCTTGTCTTTGAGACTGTCAAATTGAGTTGGCCAGTAATAATTCAGTTTGCTACTTATAAAGGAGTGTTCTGCCCACTTCTCACCAGGTGCTTACCATCTCAAATGGGAGACTAGGTAGATAGAGGCAATAAGATGAATGTGTAACAATAAAAATATGAATCAAAAATAGGCACATTCATCAACAATCTTTCTGAAAATCTCTGCCAAAAATGCCATCAGATTTCTTTGGATAGAGATATGGTCTGGGAGAGAAGATACTTGGATTCAAGTCTTGTTACTTACCCATGTTCCTTTTGTAACCTTGAAAAAGATACAACCATTCTGTTTCACAGCTTCCTAAGACATATTCTTTGCTGTATTAATTCGAATGATTTCCTTCCATTGATTATTTCTTATCCTCAACATACATTGTTTATACATTTTGTTGCATATTGTCCCCACCACTAGATAGTTAGATTCTCAAGGGCAGATTGCCTTTCATTATTTCCCTAGAGATTAGCATTCTGCCTGGTACATAATAAGTGGGTACTTAAAAATGCTTATTGACTAAGTGACTATTGACTAAGGACAGAATAAATATGAAGGTGCCTTTCAGCTCCTAAACTTGAGATCCTGTGATAGTAGGACAAATAATCTCAGGGTTCATAGACAGCACTAGACAGGAAATGGATGACCCTTTTCTCTTCCTTCTACCAATTCTGCATGTAATGAAGCAGCATGACATAGTAATTCTCAAGGTTAGAAAGACCAGAATTCAAATATCATCTGTGGCACAAATTGTCTGTGTGACCTTTGGCAAATCTTATTTATTTATTTGTTTGTTTGTTTATTTGTTTATTTATTCATTCATTCTTTCATTCATTCATTTGTTTGTTTATTTATTTGTTCATTTATTTATCTATTTATTTATTTATTTAATCCTTTCTTTCTTTCTTTCTTTCTGTCAGGGCAGTGAGGTTTAAATGACTTCCCCAGGATCACACAGCTAGTTAGTGTCAAGTGTCTGAGGCTGGATTTGAGTTCAGTCCTTCCTGAATCCACTTGTACTTTATCCACTGTACTATCTTTATCCACTGTACTATCTGCCCCAAAATCATTTAATTTTTAAGAGTTTTAGGAACATATCTCAGAATATAACTGTAAGAGAAGGTGTTGAATTGGAAAAATGTTCCTTCATCTAGGAGTTCACTATACTGATAAAATCACAGATCCAGGCCATATTTCATTTTTATGTTTACCTTTATATGCACTTGTTATTTCACTGATTCACTGGAAGCACCTTCAGGGCAGGGACTACTTTTGTGTTTTGTTTTTGCACCCCTATTTATTATCATTATTATTGTTAATTCTAATGTTGTTATTATGAATTCCTGTTCCTAGCACAATATCTGGCACATAATTATTGCTTCATGTATCATTTTTTATTGTTTGTATATTGAAGAATATTTGCAGATTTTCACTGGGAGAGATACTTTTCTCATTAGGAGGTCTCCATACCTGTAAAGTCTTTGATTCCGTTCAAATAACAATAGAAAAAAAAAAGAACATATGATCAAGTCTAGGGAAGACACAGTAATACATAACATGGTTTTGTGTCCCAAGGGGCTTATGGTCTAGAAAGCAGAAATGACATGCACAAATCTATCATGTAATGTAGAAAATTAGTAGAGAGCCCAATTCTGTGATCTTAATAGTGTAGCGAACTATGTCCATCAACAAACATTACCAACTCTTCCATGATATAGGCTTAGAAAATCACATAGGAAGGACACTGGGAGGTTAAGTAATATAGTTTAGGTTACCCAAATGGTAGTGCCTTTATCAGAATTTTCCTGACTTTTTATTCAGCTCTTTATCCATAACCATAACTCTGATTTTCTTTGCTAAACAAGTAATAATTATATATTTATTAGACTAATACTTATATATGCCTATTCTATAAATAACACAATGCTTTATAGTGGAGACAGTTGAAAAATGATACTATTCTTCTCTTTAGGGAGCCTTGGCTCTAACAAGAAAGTGATTACAGATAAAAGGTGTAATATAATAAATGCAAGAATAAGCCACAACAGGGTGCCTAGAAAAATGTGAGAAGAGTTAGGTGATTTTCAGTTGGGAAAATCAGGGAAACCTTCATGGAAGTTTTCCCTTGGGAGGGAAACTGAAATGCATGGGGTGTAACAAGCATGAATGAAGATGGAGTATATATCAGGACAGAATAACCAACCCAACAAATGAATAAATGAATGCAAATGCTTAATAGTGGCAGGTAATATAAATTAGTGTCTTTTCATTAGACATGATATTTATGAATATAAAAAAAAGAATATAAAATTGGATCAGTACAGTGGAGACAGATCCTTCATGAATTTATTTTGGGGTGGGGCATGGTAGTGACATGGTGATGCCTCTCCATTAAATAAAACAAGGCCTTGAATTTAAGACAAAACAGAGTTAGTAAGAACCTGAAAAAGTAGTAAATTTAGAGAAGGAAAATTAAAGAGAGAAGGGGCTTGAGTCTATATCATATGAGGATTGATTGAATGAACTGGGGCTGTTTTGTCTGGAAAAGAAAAGACTTGGGAAGGGGAGCATGATAGCTATCTTCAACTACTTGGGGGTCATCATGTGGAGAAGGGATTAGACATTCCTTTTGGCATCAAAGGACAGAACAAGGATCAATGTGTATAAGTGACAAAGGGTTAGCAAAGGGTGAAATAGACATTTAGGCTTAATGTAATAAAAAAATAAGAAGGATTGAAAGACTTTTCTTCATGGTAGAACAATTACTTAGATAAAGTTTCAGAAGAAAGAAAACAGAGTCTGAGAACAAAATGGAAGGAGACCAGAGAGGTTCTAAGAAAAAAAAAAAACATTGATGAAAAATGAGAAAAAAATTTACATTTTTTATTGTGATCCAATGCACTTAGAAGGCTTGGCCTGGACTCTGACCACACCCATACTCCAAAGTAACTGAGATCCTTTTTTAGCAAGGAGGATTGTAGTCCATCTGTGACTGTGCATCTTCTGAGACTCTGCCCCATAACCTCCCCTAAGTATTTAAATTATTATTTTTGGGGGGCTGGGGCAATGAGGGTTAAATGACTTGCCCAGGGTCACACAGCTTGTGTCAAGTTTCTGAGGCTGGATTTTAACTCAGGTCCTCCTGAATACAGGACCAGTGCTTTATCCACTGCGACACCTAGTTGCCTCTACCCTAAGTTTTTAAGACGTTTCCACACAATGTACACCAGTGGAACAGAGAAGCTGTTTATTGGCTATCCATTAGCACCTCATCTTCTTTTTCCCGTCAGGAATATCTTTCAATAAAATTGGCCAAAAAATTGGCCAAAAAATTTGCAAACATTTATTAAGGCCCTACCATGTGCCAGGAATTAGGCATACAAAACCAAAACTTAAACAGTCAATGAACTCAAAGAGTTTATGTTTATTTCATTAGAAATATGTATCTATCTATATACACACATATAAATGATTGGAAATATACATCTACATGCATATGTATGTATATACATGAGTCACTGTAAGTAGATATATAGATATTTTATGTGTATGTATATGTATAAAATTCTATATTTGATGGGTGATTTCCTTTATTGCAGTCATTCAGATTTCAAATTGCTTTACTGAAGCCTTCTCAAATGAACCCTATGTACATCCCCATTGCTCTCCAAGTGATACTCAAATTTACTTCTCTGGGAACTATAGGGTCCCATGATGCCCACACATATAACATCTCATAGAATATCAACATTAAAGAGATGGGTCTCTAGTGAATGGAAAAGTTTTGGGGTCACTAAAATAGTTTTGATATTCATCAAAGAACATCCAGCCTATTCTACTTTGGTGTAGTTCTGGTCCCGGCAAGTTGTCCATTTGTGATTTCTCTCCAAGTTTAATATGGAACAGGACCTGCTACTTACAAACCTAAAAATAATTAACTGCAGCCACCCCCAAAGTTCTTTCTGATCACCTTTGCTGTTCCCAGACTCTGCTTCCACTGTCCAGACAGCACATTTATGAAATTAGCAAACAAATTGGGAAAGCTTTTGTTTTTGACAAGAAACATTTAATTAGCACTAGCCAGATCTCATGTCTCTGGGACTCCTCAGCCTAATCTTCACTTTTGATGGAAATTTGGTGCTGATTTCACGGTGACTGCCTGGAAAAAGTTGACATGTTTTGTGGGCATTTCATGGATTAGAGAAAAGTGCAGAGAACAATGATTTAATTATCATTTCATAATAAAATCTCCATTTGCAAAAGGCAGCCTCTGTGTGTCAGGGCTGAAAGGTGGCCCCATTTGTTACTCTGTTGTAATTGCTCTTTTCCTGCAAACATTTCTCAATAGAACAGATAGGCCTAATGGATCCTTCCAAGACACAATGTGGAAACCATACAAGGAATAGCTCATGATAGCTCCCACTTAGAACCCTTGGAAACAAATCAGTTACTTAAATCTTTATTATCTCATCTAAAAAATGAAGGTATTTGGATTATTAATTTCTATGCTTCCTTTTAGCTGTGGCATTGAGATCTCATGAGATTGAAACACTTCATCTCTAATGTAAGGAGTCAATGCTAAAATGTTGGGAAGAGACGTACTTAGTGATTGATACACTGTAGTATCTCCTGTGGGAGGTGACTAAAATAAGGATGAATTCAAAATTAAGCAACATGGGGCAGAGGACCTGCTTCATTGTGGTTTGGGCCAAGCCACTTAGCCACTCTGCTTCTCAGTATTCACATCTGTAAAGTGAATGGCTTGGACTAGATGACCTCTAACTTTCAGCTCTACAATAATCCTGGCTGAAGGAACTGGGCAAATTTAGATGAGAAAAGAGAAGCTTTAGGTGAAGATATGATCTCTTTCTTCATTTGAAGGACTTTTAAAGAAAAGGGATTGACTCAGGGCATATCTTGGAACAATGAGGTAACATTGCAAGGTGTTTAAGTTTCATGTCCACAAACAAATAAACAACAAAAACATTTTAACCATTAGAAGTCTAAAAGTTTAGTGAGCTGTCTTAAGAGTTATTGGGGGGCAGCTAGGTGGCACAGTGGATAAAGCACCGGCCCTGGATTCAGAAGGACCTGAGTTCAAATCCGGCCTCAGACACTTGACACTTACTAGCTGTGTAACCCTGTGCAAGTCACTTAATCCTCATTGCCTCGCAAAAAAACAAAAACAAAAAACAAAAAGAGTTATTGGGGCCTTCATCAACTGAGATATTCAAGAGTAAATTGGATAACTGATTTTCATTTATAAAGTAAATGCCATTCTTGTTGACGTATAAGTTGCACTCAATGGCATCACACACCTCTTTCAACAGTGAAAACTAATTTTGCAGATAGACAATGTGAGTTCATATCCCAGTTTGATCACTAGAGTGTAATATGTCAAGGAAACTACTTAAACCCTAAAACTTTCAGCTTTCTCATCAGTAACATGGCAATACCTATATTTGCATTCTCTATTCACTTACCCATTAGCACTTCTGTGAGGAACACAGACTGCAATCCTCTGGAGAATAGTTTGATCATAGCAAAAGCTATTTACAGGTACTTCACATCTCTGTTTTCCATAACCCTCCCAAGCAAGATCTGTACTTAAACAAAAAACAAACAAAATGTGGTTGCCAGTATTATCCATCCAGTAAAAGTAGAATATCCCCTACTTGAGTGGTGTGTCCAGTGCTTTGGACTTAGCTCTCTACCCACTCCATTGTCAGAAACTTCTTAGGTCTGTCTTTTTTGAAAGAAACCAGTAAACCTGAAAGTCCATCCCTTCCTAGTAATTTCCACTGAAATCACTAAGTATAATTGGGACTTTTAAGCCTTCTTTCTAAGACTCTTTAAGATTTTCTTCTCTTTAATTCCTTCTCAAACCCTTAGGCTGATGAAATTTAAAGGCAAAAGACTTGAATTTGAATGTCAGCATGTAATAATGTGACCTTGTGTAAATCACTTAACCTTTAACCTCACCAGGCCTGAGTTTCCTCATATATAGAATAAGAGTTTTGGACTCACTTCAAGATGCCTTCGATCTCTACATATGGAATTATATGATCCAATGTGTTCTATCTCTGGATATTATTTCCTTCATATACAAATGCCAGAGGTTAGATAAAAATCTTTCTAAGGGCTCTTTGAGCTCCAAACCCTGCAATCTTCTAACTCTTCATGAACCTCATGAAGGGAGTTGGTATCAGGGTATTGGGGGCCAGGAGTTGGGATGGCCTGACACGAAAACTGGTTTTAAACACCAGATTTGTGACCCTGGGTAAGTCACCTAATCTGTTTGCTTCAGTTACTTCAACTGTCAAACAGGTTTTAAAAATTCAAAAAGGTTGCTGTTAGGAACAAAAGAGATAATATTTGTAAAAGAAGTAGTTAGCATTGGGGCAACTAGATGGTGCAATGGATAAAAGCACCAGCCCTGGATTCAGGAGGACCCGAGTTCAAATCCGACCTCAGACACTTGACACCTACTAGCTGTGTGACCCTTGGCAAGTCACTTAACTGTCATTGCTATGCTGAAAAAAAAAAAAGAACATAGTAGGCATCATATAAATGTTTTTCCTTCTGATTTCCAAGTGAATAGAAACAAAAATCCTGAGTCTTGAACCAGAGATTTGCTACAGTCAACTCCCAATATTTTCTTTTCTGTTCTTACCTTAAACATCTCCTGAATTTTAAGATCAATTTGGATTTAGTCAATAGAGACTATTTTCATTCTCCAAACATCCATTTAATTTTCCTATATTTTGCTTCTGTACCATCATGTAACCCTCCCCCACCATTATTTCAATTCCTACCTAGCAGAATACATCCTATTTTTCAAGGCTCAGCTGAACTGCTATCCCTTGTATGATCTCTTCCTTTGTCATTTGTATGAATCTTGGCCTGAGGATGTATATTGCTGAGCCCAACCTTGAACTTTATTAATTAGCACACATTTTGATAGCCTTGGAGCATCCTCTTCAGGTGGCTTTGCTTTTTAATATTTTCTTATGTTTTAGGCTCACATACTATACTTCAGCTCCTAAAGTATGTCCAGGGGTAAGATCCATAATTGACTATGTTTATAAATCGTATGTATAGAACTTGTACACCTTTTCTCATTGAAGCAATAGTGTGTGTGTGTGTGTGTGTGTTTGCCAATAGTGTGGTTTTTTAAAAATTATTGGTGCTAGACTAAGTTATAAGCGGTGTGACTAATGGCAAGTCATAAACCAAACATCAATTCCCTTATATGTAAAATAGGTATAATGATTTAGGTAGTATTTGTTTCATTGCAATATGTGGAGATTAAAGGATATGATGTATATAAAGCACTTGAAAAGCCCTAAAGCACTGTATACATGATAGGTGATATTTTACCCACATCCTACCTAGCATGTCAAGGTCTGAGTGAATTATGATAATCTTATCCAGTCTATTCCAACCAGGATTTGTTAAACTACCCATTTATGCAAGACTCTAGAGGTACAAAGGTCAAGAAGAAAGTCAGTCAAGAAGCATTCATTAAGTATTTACTAAGTTCCAGGCACTGCTCTGGAAGAGTTTACATTGTACTTGGAGATATAATGAGTATATATATATTAGGTATACTTCATAGGTAGACAGAGACAATTAGTACAGCAACTAGAGTGTCAATCCCGGAGTCAGGAAGTTTTATCTTCATGAGTTCAAATCTGGCCTCAGGTACTTACTAACTCTGTGACCCTGGGCAAGTCATTTAACCCTATTTGCCTTAGTTCCTCACTGGTAAAATGATATGGAGAAGGAAATGGCAAACCACTTCAGTATCTTTGACAAGAAAATCCCAAATAGAGTCACAAAGTATCCAACGCAAACTGAAATGACTGAACAACAACAACCATGAGAGACAAACAAGGCAGACATGATAATATGAAAGAGAAAAAAAAGATAATATAGAAACGTAAAGGGATGCAGACAGTTTCCCCATAAAAGATGGCACCCAAGTGAAACTTGTGGAAAAAAAAAAAGTTACGTATTCTAAGAGGCCAAGGGAGCACATTCCAGCTGGATGAGATAGCCTGAGCAATTCTTTCTAACTGTATCACCAACAAATTTGATTAACTTGCCATTGAGTCTTCTATTCAAGTCCTTAAAAATTGGGGAGCCATTAGAATAGTAAACTGCAAGTTATCCCACTATCTTTGGCAAGAAAACCCCAAATGGGGTTGTGAAGAATCAGGCATGATGGAAAGGGTTGAACAACAGCTCTCTTTATGAACTACAACCTTGGCATGTGTCTTTCAAGTAATAGTTATTTTTAAAATTATAGGATGAAAAACACCACAAAAGAGAATGCTGAAATGTTTGTAATGTATGGCATCTGGCAGTCAGTTTAAAAGAGGACTAAAATAAGGTCAGAAAACCAGCTTAATCCTGTCTCTCTGGTCAAGGTTGGACATTATGAGTCATCACTGAGCCTGCAGAGGTATACATGTAAGGACAATTGTCTCAACATGAAATCATTTCAAAATGATGCTTATTCAAAATTTTTCTCACACAACTAAAATCTTCCAATCCTATGAACATCTCAGAGCATCAGTTTCCTTATCTACAAAATGCAAATTATTGATTAGAAACCTAATACTACATACCTCAAAGAACTGTGAGAAAAGAATTTGGCAGACATTAAAGGGCTATTGAAAGAGGAACTGCAATTTTTATAGCTGGCAGGCAAATGTCACTCGAGCTCTGTGGCTTTCCCAAAGCTTCAACAGATGTCTCCGTTATAATGGTCTTCAGCCCTTTGTACTCTCATTGCCAAATAATTATGAGATTTAAAATAAACAGTGCATAGGGCCCAATGAAAGCTGATGGAATGACAGCTTACAAAAGGACTGGGGCCATGTGAGTGTTTGCCTCCACCCCCAACCTCCAAGTGCCTCTGACAGGGCTAAGGCTTTTCTGACATGAACAATACTAACAAGAACAATACTTACATGAACAATAATATGGCTTACGAGTTTTATTTACAAATGAGAACAACTAATTCTGAGCTCACTATTTAGTGGCCACATTCTACCTCTGTATGAAGTATTCTGGGTCCTCTCTAAACCTCTTTTACATAATATTTTCAAACCATACCATACTGAGAATGCAGGCCTTCCCCTTACCATCTTCCTTTGCTAGCTTCAACTCATGTGTTTTCTTCCAGCATGCTAATGTAAGGTCCTTGGCATCAGGGGCCATCTTGTATTCTCACATCTCTATCCCCAGTGCTTAGTACCTTGTGAGACATATAGATTGGTTCATAAATGTTTCATTCATTCATTCACTCTAAGTGAATGTTACCATTGGTGTCACACAATGGAAATGATGCTTGTCTGAAGTAATTCTCCAACCACGATAAATCTGTGACACGGAGTGTCCCACAGTTTCTGATTTCTTATCTAAAAATAGTACTATGAATTCACTGACTTCAACAATATATAAGATGACAAAGTTAGAGTAGAAAAGGATCACATAAGTTATTGAGTTCAAGATCCTCATTTTACAAATGGGGAAACTGAGGTCCAGATATATGAAATGACTTGACTGGGGTCCCATGGGAAGCAAGTAGTATGGTTGGTGTTTGAGATAAGGTCCTCTGCCTGGGAATCCAGGTAAATGTACCTAGAGATGAATGATGTTTCCTTTTCATTTCTTATTCATGCTATTTTTAATTTTTTCTTCTAAATATGGTCTCCTCTGAACGAGTTGCTGTTGTTGCTCTCCCAGAGGACTAGTGAGATCAAGAGGGTGATGTCTTGAATTGCAAGTGAATTGATTTTAAGTGAGGCAGGGCTGTGCAAAGTCATCAGCCTCACTCTTTCTTCCTGAGTCATAGGAGTTCAGTGGCAAGACTTAAGTCAGGAAGACTGCCTATGGCCTCCATATGCAGTGGGAAACCTTGGCCTTTCTAAATTAAGGTATTTCCCAGGTATCAGTTTGTCTAAGGGAATACCCATTCAGTAATTAGAGGTTACATAAGAATATAATCTCCTTAAGGGAAGAACCTCTTCCCTTTTTGTCTTTATATTTCCAATTTCTATCACACTCCTTGATTCATAGGACATTTAATAGGTGCTTGTAGATTGATTGATGTTTTGAGCATCAAATATGACAACACATGTAAAATTCCTTGGTGGATTGTACATCAGTATGAATATGTGACATATAATAAAGGCAATGAACTAAAGTACAGGCATTTACTAGCTCTTTAACTTTGGCAAGTCACTTAAACTGTGTCCCAGTTTCCTCATCTACATGGTGGGGGCAGGGCTAGAGATTGTACTGAATAGTCTTTGAATTTCAGTTCTAAATATTTCATCATAATATTCTATGAGTATGAGACCAATGATTAACTCCATAAAAGGAACAACCTAGATCCCTTTGGATATTCTCTAAATAAAAAAGTTGGTAACTGGGTGATGAAATCTTTAGCGAAAGAGACACACAGAGACACACATATACACACCCAATCAAATAGGGTGTAACATAGCTGTCTTCTGGATTAGGGAGATGTAGCATGAATTAAAAGGTATATCCCAGAAATAGAGAAGAATGATAAGTAAGGTGGATTCTTTCTGAGGAAAATTAATATTAACCTATATTTGTGATCCATTCTTTTTCCTTATATTTTTATGATGACCCCACTCCCAAAGGAAAAGAAGTCTCTATGATCACTTGCAACCCCTAAGGCATATGCTCCTTAAACAGTTTGGATTATTCACCACCAAAATAGAACTGTGGCTTTTGTTTACCCTATAAACAGAAGGCTGCCAGAGTTTGGTTTTTCATAAGGAAAATGACCCTTTGTCCTTGCTTTTGCCCTCATCAAAGTTGGAGGTGACCTGGTCTATAGAGGAGAGGCTAAGCCAGAGAGATCCTTATTAGGTTGATGAAATAATAAAGAGAAATTGAAAACACTTGGGCCCCTCCCCACCCCAGCCTTTTCATTATCCCTAAATGTCCATCAATTGGAATTTCTTTGCCTTTGTCAAGGGAGGTCTGAATGATACACTGTCTGACCAATCAGAAGGAAGAATCACCTGGACTGAAAGGGCACTGTAATCTTCATTTGGGATATTTGGTAACCAATAGAGAAGGATGTTCTCAATTTCTTAGAAATTGCTCGCCTAATACATTGATTAATCATGCTTCTATTGATAACATTATCCTTTAAGGAATGACTAAATACATTGTATTCATGCTATAACAAAAAATGTACATCAACAAGTTATCAATCATCTCTCAATGACCACATCTAATGGACTTTTCTCAATTCTCATCATTCTTTTTTTGTTTGTTTTTTGTTTTTTTTGGTGAGGCAATTGGGGTTAAGTGACTTGCCCAGGGTCACACAGCTGGTAAGTGTTAAGTGTCTGAGGCCAGATTTGAACTCAGGTACTCCTGAATCCAGGGCTGGTGCTCTATCCACTTCACCATCTAGCTGCCCCTCTCATCATTCTTGAACTCTATGAAGACTTTGATATTGTCAAACACCATGTTCTCCTATGCACTCTCCCCTGTCTTTTTTTTTTTTTAGCACTTACACCTCCTGGCTCAATTCCATCTCTGATCTTTTTTTTCTTTTTATTCTTTTTCTCGATTTTCTTTGCTAGATCTTTATCCAAGTCATTCTCAGTACCCATGGGTGCCCCCCAAATATCTGTTGTGCACCTATTTTTTTTTACTCCATATGCTCTTAGATGATGATTTGAAAAGCACACAGGGATTCAATTATTTCCATGCAGATGATTCCCAGTTTTATACATCCCTAATTTCCTTCCTCATCTCTGAACTCACTTCTCTAACTATTTCCTCAATATCTTGATTTGAGTATCCTATTGGTATCCTGAACACAGAACTCATTATCCTCCGAAACACCACTTGCTTACAAACTTCCCTATTACTGTTGAGGACATTGCCACCCTCACACTCACCCAGGCTACCAATCTCAGTGTCATCTTGTGCTTCTGACTTAGAGTCATCCCCCATGCTCAATCTGTTTTCAAATATTGCCATAAATGTACCTTCCTAATATGTCTCCAATACATGATTGCTTTTTCTCCATTCACACAGATGCAGCCCTAGTTTAATTCTTCATCACTTCAAACCTGGCCTATTATAATAGTCTCGTTTTGGACTCCCTGTCTTCAGTTGCTTCCCATTATCTCTTCTGCTTATTTGCCAAATTATTTTCTAACATTCATGACTTGTCCATGTCTCCCCCTATTATTGAAAAAGCTTTAGTGGTTCCCTGTTAGATCCACGATCATATAGAAAACTTTTTTCATTTTTAAAATCATTCATGCCATAGATATTTCCTACTTTTCTAGCCTTTTATTTTAATCTCCTCCATATATTCTTTAATATAACTACATTGGCTTCCCTGTTGTCTCTCACACAACACACTCTATCTCCTGACTACAGGCATTTTCACTGACTATGCCCCTTGTCTGGAATGATCTTTATCTTTATTTCTGCCTTCTGTATTTTCTCATTTCCTTTAATGCACAACTTGCATTTCTCCTTTTACAGGATTTATTTGTTTGTTTGTTTTTTGATCTCCTTATATTTCCCCATTTCTGTGCATTTAGGTCTGAGAGTACCCTTTTGTGTGTAGATATCTACAGTTGTATCATCTATATCTCTAGCTACTTCTCTATTTATCTATATCATATTAGAATGTGATCTCTTTGAGGGAGGGGGCTAAACATTTCCCTCCTTTTATTTTTATCCCAAACTCTTAGTCAAGTATTTGGCACATAGTAAGTTCTTAATAAACACTTCTGAACTGGCATGGAATTGAAATAACTTTTCACTGACAAAATCATTCAACTAGAATATTAGGATGATGGAAAAGAAGAGGAAGAGGAGGAGGAGGGAGAGACAGACAGAGAGACAGAGAAACAGAGACAGAGAGAGAGGCAGAGAGACAGAGACAAAAACAGAGACACAGAGAGACTTCCTGGGAATTGTAAACCATTTCTAATTGCATTGTACTTTCTCTCTTAGCAATTTTGTACCATTCGGTTTGGCTCAGTGAGTTTTTCAAGTGATACCAGACTGATTATATTAGAGAATACTACAAATTGGATAACCAAAAATCTCCTAGAGAGGACTCATAAAATGACATGGTTGGATGGAAACCTGAACAGATGGGCTAACTCTACCAAGTGTTATATTAACCCTGCTGTTCTCAGACTCATGGCCAATAACACACTAAAAAAAGTACAAATCTAAAAATAAGACTCTGAAATGTAAGATGTTCATGCCTTTTAATATATGATGAGGGATTTAGTGGACAAAAACTTGTTGACATGCTGTGTTCTTATTAAGACACAATTTTCCATGAATATTATAGTGCTTTCTCTTCTCCAGTGTTCTGGACAGATAAACTATAATGGAGGGTGGGCAGAATGGTGGGAGAGAACAGAGAGGGCTCTCAGCATGTTACAAAGCATATTGACAATCACTACATCCCCGAATTGAATGTACAATCTGTACAATGAATGTACTACCTAATGGCTGCCATATAACTTATATGATAATGATAAGCAACATGAACACTAGAGGGAAATTTACCACATTTAAAAAAAAATAAACACACAATTTTACAAAATCTCAAAGGCTTTGACTGATAAAAAATTTGAAAATAAATCTTATTATTAAATATTGATACAAACATTGTCCTTATGAAAGTAATAATTGTCCTCATGGAGAAGTTAAAAATGAAAGTGGCTTATATTTCAAATTCTCAAATGGAGAGAGAGAGGAAGGGAGGGGGAGAGGGAAAGAGAGGAGGAGAAGAAGAAGGAGGGAAAGGAGGATGAGCAGGAGGAGGAATAGGAGAGGAGGAGGAGGAGGAGAAGAAAGGAAAGTGAAGACAGGATAGGGAACTGCATAGATATTAACCCTAGTTGGTAATGGTAAAGAGAAGACACTCAGCATACACAGTATGAAACACTCAGATTGAAAAACAGGAAAGAATATCATTCATTGGGGAGTTAAGTTTAGGCATAAAGGTATGTCACTATCATCAGAAGATTTTGGTATCCTTTTGATATTTTAAGAATGAGGTAGGTCTTATGTGTATATGTTTTGTAGGGATGTGTCCCCATTGTTCATCATGCAAAGGAGCCACCCTTCCCAATTATGGTATATACATTTTTTTTACAAAGTATCATCCATTTTATTTAATTATTGTTATTTTTTCTTTTTATGCTTTTTCAGTAAATGATTTTATTTTTTAACTAATTGTGACTTCTCTATGAATAATAAAAATAGCTATAACAATGCAAAATCATGAGGTATGGTTTGAAGTGAATATCTAGACTCAAAATCTTTTGTGCTTGTGCTGGCTTTTCTGGGAGCTCCACATGTGCTTAGGCAAGGAGGCGGTACATGAAGTGTTACAGTTTCCAAATTCAATAATTCTGTCTGAGCTTCAACCATATACTGAAGAGCTTGGACTACCTGGTCCCTGACATTTACACATTTCTATAATAAACAGATTGTTTACAAAGGGCTTATTTCTAATGGAAAGTGTTTTGAAAGGGCATCCTATGAGAAAAGCTCAAAATAGCATTGTGTTTTACTGCTCCTGATCTGAGCAGCAGTATATGTCTTGATAAAATGTCCACTGTCCTGTCTCAATACTCAGAGCATGATTGAAATTGTGGCAAGGGTTATGAGAAGTCAACTTAAACAGTTTCTTTCTACAAATAAGATTAAGCCCTCATTTTGTCTCATTGACTTGGGGAAGTGATCGTCTTGATATACTCAGCCCTGGAGAGACCACTTTTGTATTATCTTATGGAAGAGATATTGGTGAAGAGGAGAATATCCAGAGAAGGCCAGCCAGAAAGGTGAAAGAATTAATTTATCTCCTATGAAGATATGATAAAAGATATGGGTATGTTTAGCATGGCTGTAGGGGGGGCTTTTTTCTGTCTTCAAATTTTTAAGGGTGGTCGCTCCAAAGAAAGAATGGTTTATACTGCTTAGCCTCAGAAGTCAGTACTAGGAACATGAATGGAAATTTCACTTAGACTTGATTTCTTGAAAACAAAACAAATAAATTTACAACAGCAACAAATAAAAAGGGGGGAGAAACTTTGTTACAGAGCTACTCCAAAGTGGAATATCTGGAGATTTCAGGGTTTTTTTTCCCCTCTTTGGAGAACCTCAAGGAAAAATCTGGATGGTCACACCTCAGGGATGCTGCACAGGTGATTTTTATTAAAGTAGGGAGTGGACTAGGTAACATCTGTTGTTGTTCCCTCATATCTGACCCCTTGTGACCCCATTGGTCATATTGTCCATGAGGTTTTCTTGGCAAAGTTACTGGAATAGATTGCCATTTCCTCCTCCAGTGGATAAAGTTAAACAGAGGTTAAGTGACTTGCCCAAGATTACATAGCTAGTAATTTCTGAGGCCACATTTCATCTCAGTCCAAGACTTTATCACGGAGCCATCCAGCTGCCCCAGGTGACATTTAAGATTTCTAATTGAGATCATGTGTAAACTGACCCAAAGGCAGGTAGGTATTTCAGTTTCAAATGCATACTTAAGTCTATATACTATGTATACGCCTATACTTATGCCTATGCCTATGCCTATGCCTAGCTGGAGATCCATACATAATATAGATATAGGGAGAGAGAGACCGAGACAGACAGAGGCAAAGAAAAATTTGAAGTTCAGGCTCCAGGATGGTAGTTGGGAAAGCACTTTGGCACTCAACTCAAATCTGATCGCTCTTCCCCAAAATAAGTTTCTACAAAAGAAAGCAAAAACAAACAAACAAACTTGGATGAGTATTGTCTTCAAAGAAACACTTTTGAATCCCTCTCAGTTTTCATGATAATTCATGAGTAAATTATTAGATTGGTTTAGGGAAAAAATTTACACATGATATGAAAATACCAATCAAGCATGTCTGTGGTCCACAAGGAGGACCCTGTGATGTCTCAGTTGTTCTGAGTCCATAATCAGTAACTTAAATTTATTTTGTTTCACCAAAAAAAAAAGGTCTTAAACTCTCCTGTTGAGAAATCTTCTGGGGAGATGAAGCCCCAGAAATTTCTTTTCCTTGGAGGTCTTAGGTCAGCCTTTGATAATCATTGAATAAGGTGATTTTCCCCAAGGAATCAAATGTACATCCTACACACATCAAGGTTTTTTACATAAAGGGGTGAGAGAGTGTGCTGTGCAATATAAAATACCCAATTTTTCATCCCAGTTCTGACTTTTTGGAGCAATATAATGCTACATATGTCCCTTCCTCTTTCCAAATCCATGGTTCCACATCCATTTAATAGGAATAATAAGACTTGTGTCATCTCACTTACAAGATATTGGTGAGAAAATGGATTTACATTATATAATGCTTTAATAAATGCAAATAATTATTGTATAAGAAGATATATATATGTATTTATACATACACATATACAGAAAGAAAGAGAAAAAGATACAAGGTTATTTTGTTGGATGAAAGGCATTAATTTTTGTAAGGTGTTTTTATATCTTTAATGTGTTATATATGTGTCAGTCATTACTAACACAATATCTAAATTCCTGTCTTCAATCTGTCATTATTTGTTCTCCTATTCAGGTGCTCTTAACATTGATGAAAACTGATGAGAGAACTTCCTCATGCTGTTTAAAGCAGTACCTGTTCATTCCCCCTTCTACTTGTTCTCTGTCTCTGTCTCTCTGTCTCTGTCTCTGTCTCTCTGTATCTGTCTGTGTGTGTGTGTGTGTTTGTGTGTGTGTGTGTGTGTGTGTGTATGTGTAGCAAGGCCTGTATCCAGGATATGGTGAAGCATTCAAGTTGCCTTGATCCTAGAATGTGTAGAAGAGCACATGATAGATCACAAATGAAAAGTTAGTGAAGCTAGCTGGCGAATGTTTTAAATGACTGACTAAACAATAAGAAATTTGTTAACAATACCTGGCATTGGCAGGATTGGAGAGCTGGCACAGACTGTGACATTAAGCCTTCCCTCTCCTCCCAGTTTTTCACTCCCAAATTATCTTGTATCAAAGTCTTTCACAGTTATTTTATTAGTTTTCTTTCAGTACATCCTCTGTCAACTATAATGAAGGAGATGCAGAGCAAAATATAGATTGATGAAAATTTCCCTCTGCATGATGATGCTTTCTAGGATCTCCTATTTGCAGATGATGTTGTGCTCATTGAATCAAGCTTCAGTATTTCTGAGTCTCCTGGGAAATACTATCAAGTGAAAGAATTTGGCCTGTCTCCCCACAAGTAAAGACTAAATGGATTAAGAATGTATATTGAACAGATGTCAACAGCCATCTAAACTGACACTCTATAGCATTTGTCAAACATTATGATAATCTGGGATAGACAAAAACAGGCAGTGATCTGGGTGCAGAATTGAAAAGGAAAGAGTTGATATGGGCTGGTTTTAGGAAATTTCAAATCATTTTATTGACCCCAAGCATTGCATAATGAGAAAGGTCTATCTTTCAATACAATGATATCATAGTTGTCTAGAAGCAGTGTTTCTAATATCAATCAGTCTCTTTTAAAAAGATAACCATCGGGGCAGCTAGGTGGTGCAGTGGATAAAGCACCGGCCCTGGATTCAGGAGTACCTGAGTTCAAATCCGGCCTCAGACACTTGACACTTACTAGCTGTGTGACCCTGGGCAAGTCACTTAACCCCCATTGCCCAGCAAAAACAAACAAACAAACAAAAAGATAACGATCACATATAACGTAATAGAAAGGTGCCTTTTGGGTGGGAGGAGGTTGTATCATATAAACAATGAAAATTTCTAAAGAGAAATGGAAGCAAAGAATGTCATTGATGAGTTGCATGATAGAAAGAGATAGACAGGTCATATGACAAGAGTGAGGGATGAGAAGTGTCCAGCCATAGTGTTCCATTGGTATCCTTAAAATGTTGGAAGAAAATCTCACCAATTTTGGTAGACTCCCTGTGGGAAATAATGGGAGAATGTGGGTGAGATTATGCAGGGTGAGATAGACATATATTTGTTGCCATCTGTCTCATTAGAGGTGCCTCACAACCCAATGAGCTTATACATTCATTGGAATGTTTTACTATATTTGTATATGTATTTGTCATATATCAGGTCAGAATATAAATTCCATGGAATAGGGATTGCTTAACTATTTATTTGTTTGCTCTTTAATGCCTGTGACTAGCAAAAGTAGGTGCCTAAAATTCTTCTTGGTTTATGTTTGAACCTATGCACACTTCATCTACATTTTAAGGGTCCCTTATTTTATGAGCTTGAAGACTACCTGAAAGAAAAACAAACAAACAAAAAGGTGAAGTGCTGATGGATTCATACATACATAGATGTATACACAAACCCATAAGCTCCCAGGTATACAGCATACCTCCACCATATTCCAATATTGCTTTTGAAAATGATGTGGCTAAAATAATAAATCACCTTCTATTTAGCCATCACATAACTAGTCTTTCGGAACTTGCCG
This sequence comes from Dromiciops gliroides, assembly GCF_019393635.1. Lineage (NCBI taxonomy): Eukaryota > Metazoa > Chordata > Mammalia > Microbiotheria > Microbiotheriidae > Dromiciops > Dromiciops gliroides. Next base: position 684,778,313 of record NC_057862.1, read on the forward strand.
TGGTGAAGACTTAGTTGCTAGATGTCTAGCATGATATATAAATTTGATAGAACCTGCAAAAACATTTTAAATTGTCCATTGTCTAGTGGTTGCAACAAAACATCTAGAAGTTTGGTCAGGTGCTTATATGAATGATGGTTTAGAAAAGGCCCACAACAGAGCCTAAAAGAGCAGGGTTTTCCTTGATAAATGTTACTGGTATCTATGGAGTTGCAGGGTAGGTGAAATAATTAAAAAAAAAGATTTTTAGGAAGTAGAAATGTCTTGGTTTATCAACATATTGGTTATAGGAAGTGAGGGAAATAGAAAAATAGCAAATAGCTGGCTGTTTTTTTCTTCAATATAACAACTATTTACCTCTTGTCTTCCTCCTTCTAACAATATCTAATGGAAATCTGTTTATTACTCTTGCTTTGGATTTTGGTAAATCAATCTCTATTTCCTTGTTGAAGGTATTTTCAAGTACTGTAGGGTAGTGGCTCAACGGAGGTGATGGAAGTCTTTTAGGTTCTACTTCAAGGGAAGTTAAGGGAAATATAACTGTTTCTGACAAGACAATTTCTTTGCTGGATGCTGGTCCCTTAACAATGAAATCAAGGCCAAAACTATCCACATTTTAATAACATTTGATTTTTTCCAATTGCATGTAAGATAGCATTCATTTTTTTCAATTGAATTCCAAATTTTCTCCCTTCCTCCCTGTACTTCCACTTCAGAGATTTAATATAGGTTATGGATGGGAAATCATGTAAAACATATTTTCATATTAGTCATTTTGTAGAAGAAAATTCAAACAAAATAGTGAAAATAGTATGCTTCATTCTGCCTGCAGATTCCATCAGTTCATTCTCTGGAGGTTGTTAGCATTTTTTATTAAGAGTACTTTGGGCACTAAGAGTATTAAGAGTACTAGGGGCAGCTAGCTGGCGCAGTGGATAGAGCACTGGCCCTGGATTCAGGACTATCTGAGTTCAAATCCAGCCTCAGACACTTAACACTTCCTAGCTGTGTGATACTGGGCAGGTCACAACCCCAATTGCCTCACTAAAAAAAAAAAAAAAAGTACTTTGGAATTATCATTGATCATACTATTGCTGAGAATAGCTGAGACAGTCACCGTTCATCTATTCCACTGGTCTACCACTCTATTTCTTAGCCACTACCAGATTGTATTTTTTTTAAATGATTGTCACTTTATAATACAGTTCTTGCGATCAGTACAGCTAGGACACCTTCCTTCACATTTTTTTTTCATTAATTGCCTTGATATTCTTGACCTTTTGTTCTTCCAGATGAATTGTTTTATAACTTTTTCTACCTCTATTCTTTTGGTATTTTCATTGGTATGGCATTGAGTAAGTAAATTAATTTAGGTAGAAGTATATTTTTTTATATTGGGGTGATCACTCAGGAGCAATTCATATTATTTTTCAATTGTTTAGATGACTGTGCAAAACTATTCACATTTTAAGTAAAAATTGCTAACTTTCTTCCAAATTTCTTTCCACTAAGACTTAAATTCTTATAACTTTCAAATCCCTGGTTAAAAAAAAAACAAATAAAAACACTAGGATAATCCATATAAAAATGAAAGAAAGAAAACAAAGTTACTGAAGCAATTAAATGGATCAACTTATAAAGTCATAAGCTTTCTGAGTTCAAAGGGACCTCACTCTAGTCTAACCCATACAGAAATACCAAAAAAAAAAGGATCACTGTTTCAATATAATGTGCTTAACCAACAGTCTTTGCTTGAATAATTCCAGTGAAGCTGGAACCCATTACCACCAGATATAGCTCATTCCTCTATGGAAAAGTTCTCATTATTAGGAAGACCTTGGGTTTTCTTGTCATCATTTTATTGTGTTTACTTTTAAGCAATGGAATCAAGCCTATTGTTACTGCCTTTTTTGCTACTCCTAGCCAAGGCCCATTATTGTGTCCTCTGAGGCAAAACAATCCCTGGTCCCTTTCCAGGAGAGCCCCAAATCTTAAAGGCAGCTGCCATATAGCTATTGAGTTTTTTTTTTTAATTTTCAAGGCTAAATTTATTCTCCCACTCATATATTCTTCTAAATAATAGATACTTCACTCTGCTTCCAAATTGAGTGATTACCTTTAAGTCAGAGAATATTAAGCATTTAAGCAAATTTCAGAATCATGGGATTTCCAGGTTTTTAGGGATCACTATGCTATTTATTATTGGAAATTATGGAGATATGTTGTTGAATCCTTCCCCCCCCAACCCTCTCACCTCTCCACTTCTGTCCCATCTAGTTACTTTATTTAAACTCAATTGCTTCCATCCATGTAATCACCATTATATCTTTTCTTGATTTTTCCTCCTGGAATTCCCAGGTGGTGCATATTAGCATCCTAGTAAACGCGTATCAAAAGAATGAATGAATGCATTGCAGTGTCTTGTTGAGACTTTGCAAGAACCAGGACAGACCCACATGACAATGGAGAGAAAGTCAGCATTAAATGATTGAAGGGAATTTTCCACATCTCTGGGGGGGGGGGTGTCCTTCATATAGAGATATAAGGAATGGGTGAATGAATGAAAAATAATTTGCTAAGCACCTGCAAAGTACTATCAATACAAATAGAAATAGTGAGAAAAAATCTGATCTCAAAGAACTCTTATTATGATTAGGGAAACAATATATGAAAGTAATTTTACCTGTAGAACATCTATAAAAGTCCTTAAGTGCTGAGGAAATAGTTTTCAAATTTCTGCCAAGGTCTAAAGGCTCTCAGATTACATCAGTAGTTGAAATGAGTGACAATTTTCTATAGGGCATAGAGAAAAGACATATAGTAAGGTCTGGGGGAATTTAAAATTCAAATTGCAGGGAAGATAATAAATCCTAGTTGTCCTCCATTCCCCTCGAAGTAATAGAACTGTTTTTTTGTTTGTTTGTTTGTTTTTAAATTTCAATCAGTCCATATGATTGATTGTCAAACTGGTTGAATTGGTTGTTCTGGACATCTCCAGATAGGGCACCAGGAAATGGGAAAGGTAAGGAGGAAGTGTGTTATAGGTGAGGACAGGTCTTTCCATCACCTTAAGTGGTGGACTTCTGGAACTCATAAATTAACTTTTCACTTAGACTTTCCTTGTGTATCCTTGCATTAATGAGAACCTGGATATTGTGAGATTTAAAATTGAATTGGTGTGACCTCTGACTAAACAGTAGCCTCCCTATTATTTCTGATTCCTTCTATGTAACAGTGAAGGGGTGGCCCAAATATATTCTGAATCTTCTAGATTTTGACTTTTCATCTTGGTATCTTATGAATAGATATCTGGGTGTACCTGTCGGCTAGTCAAGAAGCAATTTTTTAAACACTTACTATGTGCCAGGTTCTATGCTAAGCAATTTCTAGGCAGATTTGGACCTGTGGTGTTTGGTGCCATTTTGGGAGTGCCTCCAGTCTTATGCACTGCCCTGCCTGACCATGGCCAGCCCAGTCTGCTTGCATTGGCTCAGCATCATGCCCCATTATGTGCTACACTGCACTTTATTTTCTCTATTTGGCATTCTCGGTGATAATTCCTCCAAACAGACCCAGGGAGCCCTACTTGGTCTTCTTTACGGGGGGATGGATAGATGGGCTAATTGTTTCAAATGACTGTTTCCAATGTCTCCAATGAGATACATGGCAGGATGCTGGAATCAATCTTCTAATTACCTATTTGCCATTCAGCGAAAGACAGGCATTGGGGGAGAAGGGGATGGAATTCAACATTGATAACTATTTAGGAAATGAAAAGAGTTGTCATCTTAAATCAAGGTAAAATATCACAATCCCATTTAGTGCTTATTTCAGCAAAATGCAACAGCTTGCTAAATGCTGGGGATTTGGATGCTTATTTATTATTCTAATCGAGTGCTGGCACCTCCTGTGTATGCTACCACTAAAGAGTTAGGGGAGAATTGAATTCTGTTTTGTAATGGCTTCATTTGTGAGGATCTGGATGGTGTCTGTCTTCTTGCTTGGGGTACAGTGGTTATAGAGAGTCGAGCCTTGGACAAGTAGTTCCTGCATGAAATACATAACTCTCTAGGTAAAATAATTCTGGATCCATGGAAATCTAAAAAGGATGTATGACTAGGTTGTGTCATGGGACATGAAGCAGGATACAAGTTGTAGTTCTAAAACTAGAAGTGCAGCAGTCCCATTCACCAAAATGCATACCTTTAAATTCACAGACCAATCACAAGGACAAGGAATGTCCATATAATGGTTTTACGAATACTTTTTCATTCTGATTAAAAATAGGCATTAGATAAATAGTTGACATATCAGTAACCCTTTTAAATTTGCAAAGCTAGCATAGATTGTCTTATTCAATTCTGATATGAGCTAGCTATGTAGGGCAAATACAGTTAACTGCATCCCCATGTTAGAGAAACAGTTCAATTGAATAAGCACCTGATATGTTTGAAGGGATACGAGAAAATATTTAATAAGTTGTTCAAAGGAGTCAAGCACTTTGCTAAGTCCTGGAAATGAAAATCCAGAAGTGAAGATATTCTCAGCCTTCAAGGGGAATTCATATGAATTGGAGGCATATTTGAGAGAGTCAAGGAAGGGGGCACTTCAGATTGAATGTTAAAAGCAATAATGAATGGGTTCAAAGGTTAGGAGATTGATTGACATGTGTCAGAGGTTGATTATAGGACAACTTTTATGGTAGGCACTGTAGATACAAAGAAAAATAATGAAACCTCAGTTTGCCCTCAAGAGGCTTCTGTTCTTCTGGAGGAAAATGTTATAGATATAATTAGTCAATTAAAAATCATTAATTATTTGTGTACTGAATTGAGGGAATTTAATTAAGGGTGATATGAGGACAAAAAGGAAACAGTTATTATCTGTAAGAAATTTATATTTGGTAGCAAGAAATCAGATGAAATATTTTTCTATATATGCTGTGTCATTTGAAAATATATTGGGAGTAGGGGCAGCTAGGTAGTGCAGTGGAAAGAGCACTGGCCCTGGATTCAGGAGGATCTGAGTTCAAATCTGACCTCGGACACTTGAAACTTACTGGCTATGTGACCTAAGCAAGTCACTTAACCCCAATCACCTTACCAAAAAACAAAAAATACACACATACACACACACACACATCTATATATACATCTATACATACATATATAAATATATATAAACATGTATGTATTGTGAGATTTAAAATTGGATATAAGAGCATTAAACTCCCCTTTAACTCTTCCCTTATATATATATCTCCCAGACCAGTAAGAGAAAGAAACCTCTGAGCTTTAGTTAGAAAAGGATTACCTAGCTTTTATTGTTTGGGAATTAATTAGCCAACAAACAAGGTGATGCTGATTAGAAAATAGGAAAGTAGAAATACAAATAAATAGTCTTAGATCTAAGCTTAGTCTATATTCCATATAGAACTCACCAAATCCCAAGGCCACCTCTGAGGCTGAGAACCACGTCAAGCACGTGCTATTACAGAGGACCAAGCTGCTCACCAAGGACCACACGTCAAAGCTGAGTCAGTGTGTGTGTGCAGAGAGAGATGTGCAGAGCAAGCGAGAGAGAAAAAGGCCCCACTTCCATTCTCTCCTTGCCTTTAAGCTCGTACCCGGAAGTGGAATGCTTGGTATCAGCAGGCACACGGCTGTTCCTCACGGTCTCCTCCCCGAATGGGAGGTCCTTCAAAAACTGGCATCCTTCAGTTGTAGCTAACCTACTCTTAGATCTTAGTTAAAAGCTTTCACTTTTTACCACAGTATATATGTATATATCTGTGCATATGTGTGTGTATCTATGTGTATACACACACACACTGACACACGCATATATATATATAGGGGGTGCCTATCCCTGTCCTATGATATTGGAAAATTTGCCTGGGGATTCCTAACATAGTGCCACTTATAAATTAGAGACTACTGTACCAGTTTGGGGCATTAAGAATTTATTAAATCACATTAAATGTTAGTATATAGAGAGAGCACATTGCTCAGAATTAGAATCCCTATATACCTAGTTAGAGAAAGAAGAGAGAGGGCCCACATGGCTTCCCCCCTCGAACATTCCAGCCAAGAGAGCACCTCAGAGAGCCTACGCTTCCTGAAGTCCAGACTAGAGACAGCTGTTATATACTGCTCAAAGCTAATTGGCTAGCATCATTTAAATCTATAGATTTATTGGACTTGACAGTGGTCCATATTAAAATGAGCAGTATGTGCTGAGGTCAGAGTCTGGAGGGCAGACCCTCTAGAGGGATGGCTTTTAGGTAGGTGTGGTTTTAATCTCTATTGTCTCTACATGGTTAATCTTATTTACATTTCTAAGGACTCTGGGCTGGCCTTAACAGAGGTCAGGCAAAGCTCTCTTGATGTGGGGCTCTTGAGTGGGGGGCCTCTGGTTCCCCCAAAAACTCATTATTTTTCTCACTATATATATATATATATATACACACACACACACACACACACACACACACACACACACACACACACAGAGTGTAGAGTGTATATATAGAGAGAATATATGAATACAGAAGTATAAATAAAAATAAAACAATTATATATGTATATATAATATATCTGTATATTTTATATATGATGCAATATAGAATAAATACAATATATCATATATAGTCTAGTATCTATAGCAAGTAAAAATTTTTATAAAATACAATAAATGTGCATATATGGTAAATACAAAATTATAAAGTTTGTGGTTGTAGGTATTGTCTTTTCTTGTGTTTCATTTTCAAAATGCACAAAACCTACAGCTGTAGGTGGTCAGGAAATGCCTCTTGTAAGACAGAGCATGTGCACTATACCTTAAAGGGATCTGGGGATCTAAAACATGAAAGTAATGTGGGAGAACATTTTGTGCATAAGATATGGCCAGAAAAGTAAGATTCTAGAAAAGAGAATGTTGTGGGGAGGAAATTGGGCCTTAACAAAGGTGAATGACTTGCCCATTGTCACTCAGCTAGTATTAATGATGATATTTGGACAAATGTCTTTCCTGACTCCCAGTCCAGAACTCAGCACTCAACCAAAACATGTGAACGTAAGAGCCAAATTTAAGAGAGCAGTTTATTTCTGAATGATGTCTAAAGGTTCCTGGCAGATGTGGAGAATCTGACATGGTATAATGCAGACAAAGCAGCTGTTGTTACAGTCCTGCTGGGAAATAATCACTAGTCCTGCACAATCTGATTTTATAATAGCCTGAGAAAAGGAAACATTGATGGGCAGGGATATTCTCAAGACAGGGAAACAGTATTTATGTAGCCATGTCTTTGGAAGGCAAAAGGTACTCATCAGGATACTTCACAAACTTTTAATGTGATTCATAAAAAAAGTGGTAAAATCTCTTTTCTTATCTGAGATGGTGGGCCTTTTCAGGAAAATGATTAGTAGCAATTTGACAGATATGTCAGACACAAAAAGAGTTGAGAGTAGGCCCTTCCTTATCACATACATTCAAAGTATGTTGAGATCAATTACACCCTAAACACTGTACCATATGACTATACATCTATAATGATGACAATTCTTTCTGAAATTACTTGTGGCATTAATAGGCAAGTGTGTAGTAGAATTCTCATCAATGATATTCTGCAGTTTCAAGGAATACATCTCATGCTGAGAAAATTAAGAGAATAGCTCCAATAAGCAATTCTATTTAGAAAATATTTTTAATGTCATTCAGATTTAATGGTAAAATTATATGAACAGGCAGTTTCCAGATGAAGAAATTGAAGCAATCTATAATAATATGAAAAATGCTTTAAATCACTATTGATTAGAGAAATGCAAATTAAAACTAATATGTCTCAAATTGGCTTATGTGACAAAAAGGAAAATGATAAATGTTGGAAAAGATGTGGGAAAATTCTAACACTAATATATTGTTGGTGGAGTTAGGAACTGATCCAACCCTTCAGGAGAGCAATTTGGAACTATGCCCTAAGGGCTACAAAACTGTGTATACTCTTTGACCCAGAAATTCCACTACTAGGTCTATATCCCAAAAAGGGATAAGGACCCACATGTTCAAAAATATTTATACCAGTTCTTTTTGTGGTGGCAAAGAATTGAAATTGAGGGAATGACATCAATTGGGGAATGACTGAAGAATTTGTGGCATATGGTTGTGAGGAATATCATTGTGCTATATAAGATATGATGAGTAGGCAGATTTCAGAACAACCTGGATTTATATGAAGTGATGCTGAGTGAAGTGAGCAGGACCAGGAGAATTTTGTACACAGTAACAGCATCATTGTGTGATGATCAACTGAGAAAGACTTAGCTCTTTTCAGCAATACAATAATTCCAGATAATTCTAAAAGACTTAGGATGAAAAATGCTCTGTACATCCAGAAAAAGAACTATGGTGTCTGATTTCACTTTATTATTTGTTGTTATATTTTTTCTTTCTTGTGGTTTTCCCCTTTTGTTCTTATTTTTCTTCTACAACATGACAAAAATGGAAATGTGAATAACATGATTATATGTATATAATCTATATCGGCTTCCTTTCTTGGGGAGGGAAAGGAGGAAAAGAGAAACATTTGGAACTCAAAATCTTACAAAAATGAATGTTGAAAACAATCTTTCCATGTAATTAGAAAATATATTTTTTTAAAAGGTTAGACCAGTAAAAAATAAATAAATAATTTTGGAAGTGGTTTCTGAAGTCTCAAAATCTTTCTGTTATTATGAAAACATAGCATTCTAGAAAAAAAAAAGTCAATGAGACACACTGGAAATATCACTGGTTTTCAAGTCACAAAATGCCATAGAACTTATGAGTTTGGAGGGAACTCAATGGCTATAAAATCCAACTCATATGTAACAAAGCATTCCTTTTAGTACAATAGATTTAGAAATAAAGGGGCTCCCAAGGTTATGCAGTTGAACCCCTTAATTTTATATTCGAGGAAGCCATGGCCCAGAGCAATTGAAGTTGCTTACACAACATCAAGGAAATAGTAAATGGCAAACCAAGGTCTTCTGACTCGAAATTCAGTGCTCTTTTTCCTGTACCATTTGGCCATTCCAATATGTCCTTGACATAATCCAATGGAGGAGACTACCCCATCTCCCATGGCTACTCATTCCATTTTGTTATTACTCACTGAAACTGTTCAAGTTTTTCCTGACTTTAAAGTGAAGTCTTTTGGGAAATTCTATCTATTGCTCCTGTGTCTGTCCTGTGTGGCCAAATAGAACTAGCCTCGCCCCTTTTCCAATTAGTGGACCTTCATATGCCTGAAAAGTTATCATGTTCTCATTTCTCTTCTCAAGTTTAAACATCTCAAATTCTTTTAGCCATTTTTAACACACAATAGTCCATTACCCATCACTCCACTTTTGCAAGGCTGTCCTATATATGAGGAATGCATCCACTCCTCACATCTGCCACTCAGAATCCCTAATTTCTGTCTAGGATCTGCTCGTGTCAACTTCTATATGAGATCTTTTCCTCTTCTACCCAGATGCAAATGCTAGCCCAACCTAGTCTTATGTAGATATTATATATTCATATCGTATATATGTATATATATACACATACATACATATATACATACCCAAACATATTAATATACATTGTCTTATACACATATTATCTTACACACAGACACATACATACACATATGTGCGTTTATACTCAGAGACTTATATGTTTGTTGTCTTTCCACATTACATAAATTAGTTGATATAAAAAAAGTACTTCTTGTTTGTCTATGTATCTTGAATTTCTAGCCCAGCACATAGTAGGAGGATTAACAAATATTTCTTGATAGAATGATAATATGTCATGATCTCCAAATCCTTCCCATCTTGGATGCTTTACTCAGGGTACCCTCCAGATGATCGACTGTAGTGCCTTAGCCTTTTACAAAGTAATTTAGATGTGGTCTTATGAGGTAAGAAGGGAGTAGCTTCCATTTTCATAGTTTCTTATTCCATTCATTCCTCTCTGCCTGGTTCCTTTCCTCTCTCCCACTCAAAGCTGATTTGACATTTCATCAGGGTGGGCAGTTTCTGGTGAAAAGCTTTTTTCTATTTAAGAAGATTAAAATAAGCTTTGGAATGCAGAGTCCTGAGGAGTTGCCTGGAGGCTATGCAAATTGTGACTTGCCCCAGATTATATATTCAGAATGTATCCTAAGTAAGACTTGAACTCAGGTCTTCCTGACTTTGAAGCCACTTTTGTATGTACTATACACACTTCCCTCATATAAATGATAGTAGGTGGTGGTGGTGTTTTGAGTAGTAGTAGTAGTAGTAGTAGTAGTAGTAGTAGTAGTAGTAGTAGTAGTAGTAGTAGTAGTGGTGGTGGTGGTGGTGATGGTGGTGGTGGTAGTGGTGGTGATGTTTTCACTAATGGGACATAATGACAGTGCCTAATGCCCTGGGTTCAAATTCTAGCTTAATAATGTACTCCCATGTGATTTTTAGGCACATTACAAACTTTTTTGCTAACTTGCTAATTCATCCTGAAGTATGATTCCAAATGGAAAGAAAGCAAAGGGGAATTGGGAATCATGCCATAGAGTTGCCTAGAAAGGATGATTTATATTCTACACATACACATACTAATTGTGCCTCAATTTTCTCTCCTATAAAATAAGCTTAAATCATTGAGACCTCTTTAATACCTCTCTCAATAATAAATTTGGAATTAAACCTTTCTGAAAGAAACTAAGAACAGTGACTATACACACCTCAAAACTCTGGTTACATTTTGAATGAATATTTTTTCTATTGTTATGAGTTGATTGTTTTTTTTTTAAATTATTCATAAAACATACTAATTTTCACTATTACTGCCCTAATTGCAGTGTGATTGAGATTTTTCTTCCCAGAATACGAGCTATGTCAATAACTTGAGAGACAATGAATGATTGAATCTTCTTGATAGAGCAGATCATTTCCAGTATTTTATAATTAATGATATATGTATATATATATATATAATATATATAATATATGCACATATATGTATTATATATGTGTATATGGAGAGAGATGTACAGATTTATACATTACAAAGCAGTAATTCAAGAGATATTCTAGGCATTACAGGTTGGCAACTCAATGAGACAATGTACCCAACAAGTTCATTGCAACTGGAAAATGTCATTGAGAAAGGGGCAGCTAGGTGGTGCAGTGGATAGAGCACCGGCCCTGGAGTCAGGAGTACCTGAGTTCAAATCCGGCCTCAGACACTTAACACTTACTAGCTGTGTGACCCTGGGCAAGTCACTTAACCCCAATTGCCTCACTAAAAAAAAAAAAAAATGTCATTGAGTGAGAGACAAAGACAGATAGGAAGAGAGAGAAAGAAGGGCATATATAGACATGAATAGGTAGATAGAGACAGAGACAAGGATCATGGATTGAATTGGCTTTGGCTTAGGAAGGAGGAAACTGTGGACCCTGCAGTATATACTGGATTTAAAGAAATGAAGATAATAAATAGACTTTGCAAGTGTGTGGCCCCAGGTTTTCAATGATTCTCCATTATGATCATCAGAATTTAGATTTCCTAGCCTCTTTCAAGACTCAGGTCAGGTGATTTCACCTCTGCTTGAAGCCTTCTTTCATCTTGCATCATAGAGCTCTGTTTCCTGAAATTTTCTTGTATTGACTTATCTGTTCATTTTGTTGTATCTTTCTGTAGAAGGTAAGCTCCTTGAAGGCAGGGACTCTTTTTTTCTCATTATTTTCTTTGAATTAACAACCTGAAAACAATCCACTGCATGTAGTATGTACTTATGAATTTTTTTTTGAATTGCACTAAAGTGAGCACTGACAGAATTAGTCTATAAGTTGGAAGGGACTTCAGTTCAGAAAATGGAAGTAATGTGTCCATGGTGATAATATTAATAGATGGAAGACAGAATTAAGACCTCTACTGCTTTGCTCTTACCTGACTCCATGTGGCCATTCTCGAAACAGAGAGATTAAATTCCAAACTTTCTGGGCTTTAATAATTAAATATTTAATCCATTAACTATTTTCCCCTCTCTAGTCCTTGTTTATCAGAGTTTCATTGTTTTAGGCTAGAAAGGATCTAAAAATTGTTGGTGTTCATCTGTGCCCTACTCTTTATAACTCCATTTGTTGTTTTCTTGCCAAAGACACTGGAGTGATTTGTCATTTCCTTCTCCAGCTCATTTTACAAGTGAGGAAGTGAGGTAAACAGGATTAAGTGACTTGCACAGGGTCACTTAGGTAGTAAGTTGAGTCCAAATTTGAACTTATGAACATAAGTCTTTCTGACTCCAGGCTCAGAACTCTTTCCACTGTATCACCTAACTGCCCAAGAGACTCACAACTCTGTAGACACCCAATAGTAGATATCTAATAGAAAATGTCTCTCTCATTATATTGATTACGAAACTGAGACCAAGAGTTTGAAACTAGGAAATGATAAAACCAGCATTATAAATTAGTTCCCCTGACTCTGAAAGAAGTACTTGATATATACTCACCTCCTTTCCCCTTTGTAACACTTTGGGATTTGAAAAGAATTGACTCTCAATTTGGACTGTTCCAGTTCAAAAGCAAGGCAAATGATTCATTAATAAAATGTCTTGATTAAAAATGACCCACTTCTCACTTGTGTGAATGTCCCACAAAGGTGAAACATCTCTTTTCAATATAAAGTTGGCAATGTGCTTTGACCATTGACTTTTTTTTGTATTTCTCATTCCCTAAGAGTAGAAGTGTTCCTCATTGACTGGGCAGCACAGTGGAAAATTGCCTTCATCTCTATGCATGTATTATGCACATTACAATGATGAACTATTCAGTATTTGTCCAAACCTCCCCATCTGAGACTATCATCAGCACATGCAGGTGCCTTCCAATTACCGACAGTGTTTCCATTTTAGTATGATTCTTATACTATGTCACAGATGGCTACAGGTTTTAGATGACCAGTGACAGGTGGGTACGTGTTGGATAATATTTCACCCCTCTTTTCTTTTCTCATTTTACCCTCACAATTATTATGTCTCACCAGAACAAATTATGATATTCTGAGCTTGGAAAATTTTAAGAACCATAATAAAAATCCCTTCACAACCTTAAACTGAAATGTCGATATTCTCAACCATAGATCTGACCATGTCACTTACATGACCAAAAAGCTCCAATGACTCCCTATTACCTAGGGATACAATAAAAATGCCTCTCTTCATTCCTCAAAGCCATTACTAATCTACCTCCAGCTGATCTTTTCAGATTAATTGTCTATTATTGCTGCCCATTTACTCCACATTCCAGCCACAGTGTCCTATTTATTTTATATTCTATGTACCTTTACATACTCTGTTCCCATGCCTGCAAACATTTTCTTACATTCCTTCTAAACATAGCTCAAATGCTACCTTCTGCCCTCTTCCTAATCTCCTCAGAGTCTAGAAATTACAATTCATTCCAAATTATTTTAGCTCTTTTCTCCATATATTCTGTATATACTTGTATATGTATATATTATAGAACGTAAGCCCCTTGAAGGAAGGTACTGGATTTTTTTTGCCTTTTTATCTCTGTGACAGTATGCCTGATCACATAGTGGGAGCTCTGTAAATGATTGTCCAATGGTGAATAGAAAGGGGAAGCTTTGTGTAACATTTGCATTCAAGTACATTTTCCTGTACATAATATCTCATTTTCAACCTCCCTGCCATTTCTTTGGACATCATCCATGTCTAGAATGCTTTCTTTCCTTAGCTCTACATCCTAAAACCCATAGAATCTTTTGACATACAACTTAGGTGTCAAATTCTACAAGAAATTTTTCATGATTTCCCACAATTATTTATGTTCAGTCTGCCTTGAAAATACTGTGTACTTCTTTGTATTTAATTACTTGTAGACATTCTGTGTATCCCCTTAGGATTTACAGTATTGTGTGGATTTCATGGGACAGACAATAATTGTGATGTGGCTATATTTTGAAGAGTCAGTGCTCACGAATATGAGCATTAACTGGCACTCAGATGACTAAGAACACCTGACCTTTTCTAGATAAAACTAGATTGAGCTGTTTGCCTACCTTTAGTTATTTTTCTCTCCATTAACTGCAGGATTTCCTGCAATCTGAATGTTTTTCTTTGTTCTTTTGTTTTTGTACATTTCTCCAAGGAAACTCTGAAAAGTTGTGGCTCTTGAAGAATACAGTTCAGAGACAGTTAGGGATATGGTAATGACTGTTGGTATATGGAAGGCAAAAGTTCCAAAGACACCTCAAGCCTGCCATGAAACAAGATCAGTTATTCTAAAGGACAAAATAAATTTTGGTCAAATTTGAATCACGCTTATAGGCAAGAAGATGTGGGTTCAAATATTGACTCTGATACATACTTACTATTATGGTACCTGGGGCACAATACTGTAACCTGTCAGTGTCCCCAGGAAACTCCCTGAGACAATAACTTGCACCATGTTTACATCACTTGAAAGACATCCCACTGTAGGATTTACCTACAACTTAGAAAATTAGAGGTTTAGACACATATATCAGGTATAGACACATATAACTAGGTAGCACAATGGATAGATTATTGCGCCTGGACTCATGAAGACCTGAGTACAAATCTGGCCTCAAAAAGTTAATAGCTATATGACCCTGGGCAAGTTACTTAACCCTGTTTGCCTCAGTTTCTTCACCTGTAAAATGATCTTAAAAAGGAAATAGAAAACCACTCCATTATCTTTGTCAAAAAAAAACCAAATGGAGCCATAAAGAGTCAGACATGACTGAACAACAGCACAGCAAACACACATAAGATTTAGAATGGAGATTCTTAACTTTGGGTCTAAGAAATTTAAATATACCCACATGAATATATGTCTACATATACATGTATGTTTCTATTACCATATTTCAGTGTTTTGTTTCTTTTGCAATCCTATGTATATTAAATTATGTTTTTAAAAGCATGATTCAGATGAAAGGGGTGTATAGGATTCACCAGGTAGACACAGAGATCGAAATCACAAAGTATGTTAAGAACAGTTGTGTTTAAAGGTTTACTTACACTTCATTAGGAATTAGCACCCAGACATACAGTCCCCATAATCACCTTCTCTAGACTCTCTGGTAATCAAATAAAAGGAGAAAACTTTCTAACTCCTACCTCTCTTGGTCTTACCCATATCATTTTCTTTTCCTCTGATTCACAGAATAAGCCTACCTAATCATGATTACCATGCATACATTTTCTAATTGTCTGGTAATTTTCAAATAACATATTGATTTTCCATTCAATACATTAAAATCCTATAGCCAGGGAAAGGTGAAAATGCTACCTGGAGTGGTATACCTTCTCTCAGCAACATTACTGTCACTGATTACGGTACTCGAGATCCATTAAGGTAAATAGCTTTCAGCTACTTGAGTTGGGGTGAATGAGAATTTAAAAAAAAAAGTCTTTCTTCACTTTATCTGCTTCTTAATAATTAACTTGAACAACTGTTAGAGGCCAATAAATGTATAGCCATTTTGCCCTTCCAATAAACCTCCTGACATGGGTTTTTTGTTTTCATTTTGGAGAAATCAGTTGAGCTGGGGTGATGTTGAAGAGGAGAAGTGAATAGTTAGAGAGTGGCTGAAAAATTCATTAAGCAAAGAGTCATAATTATGCCTTTGTCAGAGTTAATTCTAGGGGAAAATAAATGCTATCAGGATTGTCAGGATAATCAATATTTTCCCTGGACTTGAGATCAATAAAAAAGTGAAAAGAATAGGGGAAAAACAGATAGCCATGGAATGTGGTCTGAAACTTCTCCATCTTCCTATTATTTTATCCTCAGATATTGAATGGACTTTATTATCCCAACACCAAGGAAGATACTAAGCCAGATAAAGCATCCAACCGTTCTTATTCTTTTACTGATGCTACCACTCTTCAACTAAAGATTTCATCAAGACCATCACAAAATGATGTTGATCAAGGACTGTTCCATATTAAAATGGGCACCTTCATAGACAAATCATTTGGAATGTCTCTCTTTGCTCCCAATTCTGTCCTATAATGTCCATTCTATAAATACTCATTGTGGACCCAACTTCATGTGAAATGTAGCTCTGAGGTCTGTTTCATACTTCCCTTTAAAAGGAAATGGTGGGGCAGCTAGATGGCACAGTGGATAGAGCACTGGTCTTGGAGTCAGGAGCACCAGAGTTCAAATCCGACCTCAGACACTTAACACTTACTAGCTGTGTGACCCTGGGCAAGTCACTTAACCCTAATTGCCTCACTAAAAAAAAAAAAAAAAGGAAATGGCAATTCATAATTACAATTCACACTTTTACTTCTTCCTCATATTTTCTTATAATATCATGAAGGAAACATATTCTTAGAGTTCATTGAGGTAAGGTTGAAAGGTATATAGTTGCCCCTTCCTTGAACGTGGGCCAGTTCCATTTTTTCCAGGGTGGTGCACATGTTTACCACATTTATGTAGTCACATATCACTTGTGGAGAGAATGGATGGGAAATTTTCTTTTGTTCTTAAAGTAGGCAATGACTTTCTTTCTACATATCTCATTTGCTCTACCCTCAGTCAGGTTATGTCCACTAACATTGGGTATTCACCAAGGCTCTTTCTTTGGCTCTTTTTTCTTCTCTCTATATACTGTTTTCACTTGATGATCATATCAACATCTATACATTCAATTATTATCATTATTCAAATATCGAATAAAGGGGACTTTATCTGTAGTGAACTCTGGATCCACTTTGTCCAGTACTACCCTCTTTCCTGACCTCCAATCTCACATTTCCAACTTCCTATTGGACATCTTGATCTGAATGTCTCATAGACATCTTAAATTCAATGTTACAGATAAACTATTTTCTCCCTCTACTCCCCCCCAAAAAAAACTTTCCCGTCTTCTTAACTTTCCTATTACTACAAAGGGTACCATTATAATCCCAGACACTCAACCTCATAAATTAGGTAGTGACTTTGATTCCCCACTGTCTCTCATCCTCCCCAATATCAAGGATATTGTCAAGTTTTCATTACTGTACCTTTGAAATATTTATTGTACGTTCTTCCTCATCTCCATTGACATTGCTACCACTCAGGTGCAGGTATTCATTACCCCATGGCTAGAAAACTGCAATAATCAAGTAGTTTGTGTTCTTGAATCAAGTCAATCTCCACTCCAGTCTTCCCTCCACTAAGCTGTCAAATTAATCTTTCTGAAGTGCAAGGCCACTTAAATCTCTCACACACACACACACACACACACACCTCCATTCAGGCAATTCTAATTGGTTCCCATCAAGTCAATGATGAAATAGAATATATTTGGTCATTCAAAGGCCCTCACAAGTTCCCAAACCCATTTCTAAGTCTTTCTACACCTTGCTCCTTTCTATCTAATGTGAGCTCCATTAACACAGGCAGCTTTGTTACTCAAAAATACACTCCATACTCTGGTACTGGGCATTTCCATTGTCTTTTCTCCACCATTCCTGGAACTCAATCCTTTCTCATCTTTATCTCTTGCCTTCTAGTCTCCAGTAAAGTCCTACCTTCCTCCGAAAGAGGTCTTTCCTCACTCACTTTAACATTTCCTCAGAGATTATCATGAATATCATCTGTTCATATCTTTCTTGTCCATTATTATTTAAATTTTTGCCACTCCCTTTAGATAGGGAATCCATAAAATTAGCAACTGTTTTTATTTGTTTGTTATTGCTTCTACTTTATCTTGAGTTCTCAATGTAGACCCTGCCACATATTAGTTTCTGTAAAAAATTCCCTTAGCCCAGTCAGTGCAATACTCTTTCCAAAAAAAAAAAAAAAAAAAGACACATGCTAGGCTTGGCAGAAGCTTCTCTAGTTCTTCTCTGTTATGCTTTGGGATTCTGCTCTACACCTCAAACATAGTGAGAATTGTAAGAAGTATTTATTATTTTCCACCTCTTCAGCAACAGGCTTTCATCTTCTGCTCCACCTTCTTGGCAAAAGGTGAGTACCAACAAAGATAGAACCCTTCTTTTGACAATCTTTCTTGGAAATAGATGATAGTACAGAAAACTCTAGGCTTGCCTTCACACATATGTTCTTTTCTTTGAACAGAGGGCAAAAAAGCTGTAGATTTGAGGTTTATCCTTCTGACATTTTTGTTCTGCTTGATTCAAGCATGGTTCCTTGCCTTGAAAAATATTAATCTAGCTTGTGATGAGTAATGAATATCTTATATATGTCCAGTAAAGGGCATAATCAGGCAATATACATTTATCCAATATTCCTAAAATAGCACTAGGCAGCAAAGATCCCCAAATATTAAAACCAAAGTTCTTGTATCAATGATAACACAAATGAACAACTTAGAAAACTGAAAACTGAAACTGACATTTTACTGGGTAAATAAATTACTTCTGTTGTTGTCATAAACAGCAATAACAATTCACTATGTCTCTAGTTGTACCAATAGTTTTAAATCTCACTATAGACCATTACAGAAGAAGATTCTGTGAAACAATGTATTCTTGGTTAAACTGTGCTCTTATTTCCTGATCACTGAATCCTTTTTAAAATCTTCACAATCTCTCAAATTTGAAAAAAAAAATAATTCTCACATTTTACCAGGAATAGAAATCAAGCTGAGGGCCTGAATGGCTAAAGGAAAACAGTTGTGAATAAAGGGCTAATATTAAATTGTATAGGCAAGAAGGAGGTACTGGAATTCTTATTTTTACATTAAATCATTTCAGGAGTCTCAAATACATGATTGCAATGCATGCATTTTGAGATATGCAAATTGTTCCTGTTCCCAAGCATTTCCAGTGTTGACTTGGTAATGCAAAATGGCACTTAGGTTTTCATTCCCTAAGCAAAATAATGTGCAGACTAATTGTTGTATTTGAAGCCTATAACCTATCAAGATAATGCTGAGCATTGCAAATAGCATGGGATTAAGAAACATTCCCTTTTCTTTTATCTTACCTTTGAATTTTAGAAAAAGTGGACAGAAACAAAGAGAAAACATTGAAATACATCCTGAGCAAAGTAATTAGCAATGAGTAATAGAATGATATGTAATCATACAAGAAATATATGTGGTAATTAAAAGGAAAGAGTGTTAAGGAGGAAAGAATAAAATACATTGAGGATAAGACATTATGGTCATCTTTAAAATACACAGCTTTCATTTTCAACATCTGTATAATTGCTAGTGTATATACCAAATACACAACTGTATGTGTATTTGTGCATACACAAATGCTAAAGAGGCTGCTTTTACTGGATTGTGCACGTATAATTTTGTTAACAGCCACATTGTCTTTCTTTCCCACCATATATTTCTCTCTTCACTGTCACTAAGCACATTTGGCTAAACCTCTTTGTGAATGAAATAAATGAACCATTTTATTGAGGCTATAGTTCTTAAATATCACATTGGTATCATCAAAGAATGGGCAGAATGTAAGAACCAAGACACAAATTACTGACTTTTATTTTACCAGATAATGGGAGCAGTTGTAGGCTGTTGAGCCAAGTAGAAACTGATGCAAAGGCTCAGCAATGAACCTTATTAGTATCATCACTTCTTCATCCTTATTTATTCCATGCCTGCAACACTTTCTTCAATGCCCCTTGTATTCCTTTATTTCTAACTAAAAACAAATTTCTTACTGGAAATATTCCATAATACCTCTAAATTCCAGTGACCTATCTCTCAATTATTTCTTCCTCATCCTGTTTATATCTTTTTGTGGATATCTGTCTGTTGTCTCTCCCAATAGATTGTGATTTCTTTGAGGGAAGAGACTGTCTCTTCCTTTTTTATGTTCACAGGTGAATAATAAATGTTCATTGTTTTAGTTATATCACTAAGAGATATGGAAAATCCATTATCCAAAGTGATTCCCAATTACTTTTTAAAAGAAAGGAATAAAGACAAAGGTAAGCAATTCTATATTTACTGGAATGGTAACTCCTTGAAGGCAGACTTCTTTTTTTTTTCTTTTGTATATTTCATTCCCTGGCAATAATCCCTCATCATTCAAAAACTCTTAATAAAATGTTACTGAACTGTATGGAATAAAATTCAAGGAGAAGTTAGATATGGTTGAAGGATTAATTGTCAGATAAGTTAAATATAAACATTCAATATAATCCACAATCAAAGTACAAGTTCCTCCCTTAAAACCTATTTTGATAGCATGAGGATTAATTTCTAAAGGCTATGAAGATTTTTAATTGATATTTATATAGTATAATAGGATTTTTAATTTTCTCTACATACATGTTTACATTTGAGTCTTTAATGCCCCCATTTTGCAGATTAAGACAGTAAAGCTCAGAAAGCTTAAGTAACTTGCTTTAGTGTCCATAGATCAAAGCTTCTTTAACTGTGGGTAGTGACCCCATATAGGGTTGTGTAACTGAATGTGGGGGTCAAGAAACATTTGACAATAAATGTTCCATTTTTATACCTATTTTATGTACCTATATAGTAGGGGCAACATAAAAATTTCTCAGACAAAAAGGGGTTGTGAGTGGAAAAAGTCTATGAAGCCCTGACACAGATAGTAAAAGTTTAGAGCTAGGATTTGGATGTAAACCTTCCTGATTCCAAGCCAGCACTGTAGTCACTATGGCACACAATCTCTCAGGCAATGTCAGGGATAATCAATATCCCGCAGGTCCCTCAACACACACACACAAACACACACATACACAGTGCAATGGAAAGCCATCAAGATTTTATACAGAAATGAATTACATAGCAGTTGTGTCAAGGTCAGTAAAGTTTAAGTATGGTGGGACTTGTTGCCAGATGGTTCATGAACAGTCTCTGAGTTTCCCAACCATGGAGTCTTCCTATTTTTTTTTCTCTTTTTTAAAAACATATATTTTTAATTTATGGAACAAAACAAGTATTTACATAACATATTATAATAAAAAAGATGATTGCACATGAACTACAAATTACCATGGACAACTTGTTATTCCTTTCAAATATACAACATAATTATCTGGCAAATTTCCTTTTCCCACTTTTTCTCCTTCCCAAAACTGCCCCCCACACCCTAGAGATGTGTACCATTATCCACAAATAGGTACAAAACATATATTTAAAATTATTTTATACATACTTCTATCCATCAGTTCTTTCTCTGGATGCAGATAGCATCTTTCCTCATATGTTCTTTATAGTTTGTTCACGTATTTATAATAGTCAAAATAACTTATTGACTCAAATTCTTTTGTGTTTTTTTGTTTGTTTTTTAGTGGTGTATGATTTATTTTTTTAATTAATAAAAGTATTTTGTTATTTTCCAGTGACATATAAGGATAGTTTTAAACATTTGTTTTCATAGGATTTTTAGTTCCAAATTTTTCTCCCACTCTCCTTTCCCTCCCTCCTCCCCAAGACAAAAAGCAATTTGCTACATGTTATACATGGGCCATCACATTAAACATATTTCTGCATTAGTCATATTGTGAAAGATTCAGAGCACAAGGAGAAAAACCTCAAAAAGAGAAGGAAAAAAAAAACATCCCAAAAGCAGAAAGAGTATGGTTCAAACTGTATTCATAATTCTATTCTTTTTTCTGGATGTTGAGAATATTTTCTATCATGAAGGTCTTTGAAATTGTTATGGATCATTGCATTGCTAAAAAGAATCAAGTCTATCACCATTGTTCATCACACAATGTTGCTATTACTGTGTACAATATTCTCCTGGTTTTCTCAGTCAGCATCAGTTCATATAAGTCCTTCCAGGTTTCTCTGAACTTCTCCTGCTTATAATTCATTTTCACATTGATTTTTTAAAAGTTTTTGTTTTAAAGTTTCTTTCTCCCTCCCTCCTTCCCCCTCCCTATGAAATCAAACAATTCAATATAAGTCATACATGTGCAGTTATGCAAAACATCTTCACATAAGTCAGGTTGTGAAAGAAAATAGACAAAATAGATTTAGAAAGACAAGCTAACAAATAAAATTACACTTCAATCTGTATTCAGATACCATCAGTTCTTTCTCTGTTGATGGTTTGCATTTTTCATACATCCTTCTGATATCCTGCTCATCATTTCTTTCACAGTTACTATTGCTAACTGTATTACCCTCCATCTTATACCCTCCCCTTGATATTTACTCTATTTTCTATCTTCCTTCACCCTATTCCTCCTTCAAGGTATTTTGCTTTTTACTGCCAACATCCCCAATCAGCTCTTCCTTCCTCCCCACCCCCCCCCCCCCGCCATCTCCTTCCCCTCCCACTTTCCCCCAGGGCAAAATATATTACTACACCCACTTGAGTGTGTATATTTTTCCCTCTTTGAGATAATTCTTATGAGAGTAAGGTTACTTTACTTCCCCACTCCTTCCCTATCTTCCTCTCCACTCCATAAGATTTTTCTTGTTTCTTTTATGTGAGCTATTTTTCCCCAGTACACCTCTCTCTCTCCCTTTCCCTTTCTGCCAGTGTATTCCTCTTACCCCCTAACTTTATTTTAAAGATGTCATCATGGGTTAGCTAGTTGACACAATGGAAAAACACCAGCCTTGGACCCAGAAGGCCACAAGCCTAAATTTGGCCCCAGACATAAGCCACCCAACCCTGTCTGCTCCACAAAAATCAAGGATAAACAAAAAATAAATGCTTTACAAATATCATCCCTTCATTATTCAATTCAAATCTGTGCCCTCTGTCTAAGTATATTCCTTTCAGTTGCCCTAATACTGAGAAAGTTCTTATGAGTTAGAAGTATTAGCTTCCCATGTAGGAATGTAAACAGTTTAATCTTTTTAATATCCCTCATGATTTATTTTTCATGTTTACCTTTTTTATGCTTCTCTAGGGTCTTGTATTTGAAAGTCAAATTTTCTATTCAGTTCAGGTCTTTTCATCACAAATGTCTGAAAGTCCTCTTTTTCTTTGAAGTCCCATTTTTCCCCTGAAAGATTATACTCAGTTTTGCTGGGTAGGTGATTTTTGGCTATAGTCCCAATTCCTTTGCCCTCTGGAATATCATATTCCATTCCCTCTGGTCCTCCAATGTAGATGCTGCTAGATCTTTTTTTATCCTTACTGTAGCTACACAGTATTTGAATTCCTTTTTTTTTTTCCTAGATGCTTGCAATATTTTTTCCTTGACCTGTGATCTCTTGGATTTGGCTATAACTTTCCTGGAGATTTTCATTTTGGAATCTCTTTCAGGAGGTAATTGGCGGATTATTTCAATTTCTATTTTACCTCCTGCTTCTAGAATAGCAGGGCAATTTTCTCTGACAATTTATTGAAAGATGGTGTCTAACTTCTTATGTTGGTCATGGTTTTCAGGTAATCATGGAGTCTTCCTTAAGCATGATTTGTAAAGATTTGTTGAATCCACATGGAAAATAGTTTATCTCATTCATCATTTTTGCTGTACTCATAACAATAATGTGGATTATCAACAGATAACTGATGAAAGGCTATTTTAATTCAGGTATGCTATATTAGCTTTTATGTTGTAATCAGCAGAACAAAGTAGGATTTCAGATAAACCTTTATATAATATAATATGAAATACTTTTATTTCAGAAAAATCAAATCCAAATAGCAACAAAATTCCATGATATCTCAACCACATAACAAAACAAAACAAGAATTGAAGGATTAAGAATATAGTATGTTTCAGAGAACCTCAGAGGTATGAGGGCCTTTACTGTCAGCAACTCTAACCTACATCTGAGAAACCATCCCAAAACCCAGCCTTTTATACCTTGCTCAAACAGTGGTAAGACAATGACGACTACTACTTCTACTACTACTACTTATATAGTATTTATTATCTGTCAGGCACAGTGTTAAGTGACTTACAATGATGTGCTAATAATGATAATAATAATATTTTATAGGTGTGGAAACTAAGGTAATCAGAATTTAAATTATGTATCCAGGGTCAAATAGGTAGTAAATTATAAAAACAGATTTGAACCCAGGTCTTCCTTACCCCAGACCAAATATTTTAACAATTGTGCTCCATAGATGCCCTTTTGCCTTGAAGACCTATAATCATGGTGAATCAAATATATTAGAGGTAACCTGTTCAATTTAGGGTATTGATCATCAAGCATCTATTTGCCCAACTATTTTGCCAAGCTTGGCTATCAGTTGCCAAAAACAATGTTCTGTTCTTCCATTTTCTACCTTTTTGACATTGGCAAGTCATTGAATGTGACTCTGGGTGTCCTGTTTTGTCCCCTGGAAATGAGAGGTATTGGAATAGGTGACCAATAAAGTTGTTTCCAGTTTTAAATCCACAGTTCAATAAATCTGTTTTATGAGTGCTTGCCGGAATTAATTATTTTGGGGAACCCCAGAAATTCTACTCTCTTTACTTCCATCTTATAGATGACAGTCTGATCTAAACTCCACATCAGCAGCCTTGCCCAATCATGGCATCTTCTCCTCCTTTTTTAGGTCCCTTCTTTGTCATTGTTTTCTTTTTCATTCAGAACATAAACGCCCTGAGAGTAGTGATTGTCTTGTTTTTGTTTGTATGGTTTGATTTTGGTATCCTACAACTAAACACTTATCAAAAGCTGTATCTATTATCGATCAATCTATTATATAACTCTCTATATATGAGATTATTTTATATTAGTTATACATATATTTGCATAAAGGTTGTTATTGTTCAGTCATCTAAGTCATGTCCAACTCCTCATTAAAGCATTTGGCATATTCTTGGACAAGAAACAAGAATGGTTTGCCATTTCTTTTGTTAGCTCAATTTACAAATGAGTAAACTAAGGCAAAGTGACTTGCCCAGAGTCATGCAGATAGTTAAGAGTCTGAGCCCAGATTTGATCTTAAGAAGATGAGACTTCCTGATTTCAGGTCCAGTGTTCTATGTACTGTGCCCCTGGCTGCCCCATGTTATATTATAATCTAATTCTATGTAAGGGATAAATTTAATAATGGAAAGAGTTAATTGGGTGGCTTGCCTTGATATTGGGTAAGAAAAGACACAGCCTTCCTTCCCTGTTTCCCTCAGAACACTCTCTAACTGCCTTTTAATTTTATCTCACTCCCCTAACCAAATCTCAAATGTATTTCTAACTGACTTTTCCACAGTAAAGGGAGGGGTGGTTCTTAGCTGTGCTGAGTATCTGATTGGCTCAACACACCCACATGGGCTGTTCCCATTATAATCTAGCCAGACACACATGGGCATGGGAAGGCTAAAAGAAGAGGCATAGTTACTTAGTGTCAATAAATGTTTCCTGTGGTCAGAGTTCCTCTTGTTTGTTCAATTATTTCTCAAAGTACACACCCATCCTCTCTTAGGCTTTTAAGCTTCCATTTTTTTGGTCTGATCATAATAAAGCAAAGATAGGTTTATGAAAACCCCAAATCACAATTAATTCCTTATATCTATCAGTGAGATTTATATATGTGTGTGTTTATCAAATCATCTTCATATTTATATGTGTATATACATACATTTATATATTTATGTATGTGTGTATTAATATAATCTGTCAAGTGAAGTCTTAACTGATTTACAATGAAGTACCAATAATGATAATAATAATTACATTTTACAAGTAAGGAAATTGGGGGCATCTAGGTAGTGCAGTGGATAGAGCACTGGCCCTGGAGTCAAGAGTACCTGAGTTCAAATCCAGCCTCAGACACTTAACACTTACTAGCTGTGTGACCCTGGGCAAGTCACTTAACCCCAATTGCCTCACAAAAACAAAACAAACAAAAAAAACAACAAATAAGGAAATTGAGGCAATAAATATCTATGCACACACACAGATGCACTATATATATAATGAATATATACACATAAACTACCCCATATACACATATCTGTTATATACATATCTATGTTTATATACATATATTAATAAATATATTACATATATCTAGAGATATAGACATATATAGGGAAAATACTTTCTAAGAATCAGATGACTTGAGTTCAGATCATACTTCTGATGCTTACTTCCTGTGTTATCTAGAGTAAGTAACTTCCCTGAGCCTTAGTTTCCCTACTGCAAAAGGAGAAATTTAGACCATTTGGATTTTGGGGAGTCTTCCAGCTCTAAAGTCTATTTTCTATGATTCTATCATATCCTTCTTACATCTTTTTTTTTTTTTGGGAGGCAATTGGGGTTAAGTGACTTGCCCAGGGTCACATAGCTAGTAAGTGTCAAGGGTCTGACGCCAGATTTTGAACTCAGGTCCTCGTGAATCCAGGGTCAGTGCTTTATCCACTGTGCCACCTAGCTGCCCCTAAGTCTTTTTTGAAAGATAAATTTATCTTTATAAATTTACTGGGGTGGCTATGTAATGCAGGGGATAAAGCACTGGCCCTGGATTCAGGAGGACCTAAGTTCAAATCTGGCCTCAGGCACTTACCATTTACTAGCTGTGTACCCCTGGGCAAGTCTCTTAACCCTCACTGCCCCATGAAATAAATAAATAAATTACTTTTCCCAAATTATGACTAATTATTTTAAGTAAATATTTCTCTGATAACAGTTCATTAGATTCTACTTCCATTGAACGTCTTCATTTAGACCTCAATTATGATTTTCTTCTGGTTTAAGTGTGCCAGCATTTTCTCTGAACCCTAGTATTTAACACAATATTGGGCATATAGTAAGTACTTAATAAATACTTTGATCAATTGATTGATTAATTGTATGATAATATACATATATTACAAAATGCCATCAGGGAGTGAAGCCAGCCCAAATTTGCACAATAATGGGCTTTGTGAATCAGTCTCAAGGAATATTGATCAATACCACTCTGATTTCCCACTTAAAGAACAGTACAAAACAACTAGGATACAAACAAAATCCATCCATCAATCAAGAAGTATTTCTTAAGTGCCTACAATGTGTCATTTCTATGATAAAGAAAAAAAATGACAGTGTGTACCTTCAAAGATTTTACTTTTTAATTGGAGAGATGACCATGTACATATATAAACCTAGAGAGAATAAATATTAAAATAAAATCCAAATGGTTGGGAAGGGGAATGAGCAGAAGAGAAGATCAGGGAGAGCTTCACATAGAAGGTAGAACCTGAGCTGAGCCTGGAAGGAAAACTAAAGAAATATGCTTCCTATAGATGAACATCATTTTTCCAACTGGGGACTGACAACCTGGTGACAGCACACAGTTGAAACATCGCTCATTCCATAGCCCACCTTCTGCTCCCCCGCACCTGTGCACCTTGTAAGTGTCACCATATGCCAAATCCAAAGAAATCTAATTACCTTAATTTACTCCATCCCAAAGTAGAGGAGTAAAGTATATGTTTAATTATAAACTTTCCACTTTGGGCAGATATAATTAATGACTCCAGGAATTGTGTGTTAAGCCTCAAGCAACCTTTTATTACTCCTGAGGTAGCAAAACAACACCCGCATTTCAGAACCAGTCAAGTTCCATTAGTATTAGAATCAGAAGTGCCTACCTGAGGCATTAATCATGGAGGACTCTGCCACTAAGAGACTTTTAATTACAAATGGTACATGCCATTCACATGGAGTGCTTGTACTTTGGCTTGGTGATAAACATCCCTTTCTAAGTGATTACAGGATTCTCTGTGTGTGTGTGTGTGTGTGTTTGTGTGTTGTGTGTGTGACTTTCATTCTGTCTCTCAGATTACATTTGGATTTCACATTCACATTACTGAAACCGCATAATCCCCCATTCTTTGGATAATTTTTATCATCCAAAATTAGTGATCCTTCTCATATAATTATATGGACCTGTTATCACAAGTTAGTTTATGAAAATGTGACTGCCCCAACTGTCCACATGTCTTTAGATACAAGTTTCTAAACTGTGGTCAAAATATATTTATCCCATGGTGTAGGTACTATTTTCTAACAGAGAAATCAAGAGAATTTATTAAACCCCTACTCTATGCAAATTACCAATATAAATACTTCATATACAAATAAAATGAACAACTTTTCTTCAAAAAGCCTTTACATCCTAATGGGGAAGAGCACACTGAAAATGAAGGCCTAAGCGGTTGTTGCTTATCCTGGGCCATACATCTGCTAAGCCAAAGGTAGACACTTACTCCGTGTCACATACTGTGCTAAAGGTTTTGCAGGTATTATCTCATTTTATCCTCACAACAGCCCTATAAGAAAGGGTTATTATTAGCTACATTTTACAGTTGAGGAAACTGAAGCAAAGTGATGTTAGATGATCTGCCTTGAGTCACACAGTTAGTAAGTATTTCAGGCTAGATTCAAATCCCTGAGTCTAGGCACAGCACTGTATGTATTCTCACCTAACTCTCTCTAGCAGAGGATATGGCATTTCCATCCAGGTTTTTTGGCATTTAGTTTAACACATTGTGTAACGAATGATACCCTCTCTGCCTGAGCTGTATCACTCTATTGAAAGAAAAAGATATGTATGTGTGTGTGTATATCAATATCTGAATATCTATATATCCATATATTTATATCCATCCATCCATATACACACATATATCTTCATTTATATATATATGTGAGTGTGTGTGTGTGTGTGTGTGTGCATCTATATCTATATACATGGATACATATATACACACATACATACACAAATGGGTGTATAATCGTTAATCATAAGATTCACCCAGAGGACCTGAATTCTAACCTTACCTCTGCCATTTAGTGTATGAGTGATTTTGGTAGAGTTGCTTAACTTCTGTCTTACCTTAACTATAGAATGAAAGTGTTAAAATAGTTGGCCTCAGATGTGCTTTTATTTCTAAATCTATAACCCTATGCCCTCACAAAGTGAGAGCAAGGGACAACATATAGTCAGAATGAGGGATGACATAGTACTCACAAGGTATGTATTTTTAAATGGCCTCAGAGGTTCCCAACTTTTTGGTTGCCACATACCTCTCTGTCAATATGAAGAATTCTAAATATCCTGTCTCAGAATAATGCTTTTAAATGACTTGAAATAAAATACATATTATTGCAAAGGAAGCAAATTATATTGAAATGTTTTTTTCAATTAAAATATTAGTTTTATAGAGTTCATACTGAGAACTACACCAGAGGAAGGCCCTCAGAACATGCATTGGGAAAAGGATGAGTGGAGAAACATTGGAAGATCATAAACAAGAATGTGGAAGCTTGTTGATGAATAAAAGGCTCATAATCTTTAATGATCTCAGGATAGCCACATCAACGGCATTATGCACCCATTGATGTATTTGTGTGTGTACATATATGTTCACTCATTTTGTTGATGGCATTGTTGTGATATGCATTATTTATTAAAGACTTGTTTTGACGCATACTTGTCATAGAGCTGAGGTGTTTTTTGCTTTTCAAATGACCATTCTAGTAGACATAAAGTTTTTGGTTGTTCTTGAAGAACTAGAAATTATTTTCCTATGGGCCTCCTCAAAGATAGTACATATGTCTGATTACACAGTTAATGGGAGAGGATATTCTAATACTCTCTTTGGCTTTAGTTGACCAGACCTTGCTTCTGGGGTGCCAGCTTCTTTACTAACTGGCTCTGTTTTTCTTAGCTGGTCAGGGTGTGATATATTCTCTTCAAATAATCACAAATCTTGCCTGTGTCATCATTAGTTTTCAGCCAATCATCAAAGCACTTAAATGCTTCTCAATTTGTACATAACTTGTTTTCACTGAATGTACAATGTTTGCTAGATTGATTTAATTCATTTGAATGGACCTTCTATGATAACATTAGTTGGGGTGAGCTTGAATCATCTCCCTTAAATTGGCCACACCCAGAGAAGATTAAACCAGGGGTGTTTTTTGTCTCCTTGATTCCTCTTCCCCCAAGTCTATCTAACCCGTTTCTCTGAGTATGTGAAGTTTTTGTTCAAACCTATAGTTGGAATTTTTTCCATATAGCCTGCAATTTCTTTAACACAATAATAGTGACCATTGTTGGGCCATCTGGGTAACAAGAATGCCCTCTTCTCCCTTCCTCACCCCTGTTGTCTTCTATTTTGTTACATATTCATTGTTAATCTCACCAGATACTACCAGTCATACTAAACACCTATGCCAACTTCTATCTGTCCTCAAATGCATGTTTCAGATATGGAAAGATTTGAGTCAATGAAGCAAATAATAGTGATAATGGTATATATAATGTCAACAACAACAACAACTCCTTTGGTAAGATATCTGTAAACTTCTGAAACTCTTATCTGAAATAACTTTATTTTTTTTTCCCCATAAAACCTTCCCCCCTTCCAAATTTGCCTGTTACTGTTAAGAACACTGCCATTATCCAAGTCTCCCGGACTTACAACCTAGGGTCATACTTGACTTATCACTGTTTTTGAATGCCCATACTTGTTCTGTTGCCAAGGCTTATAGATTTCACCTTTCTAACATCTCTTGAATACATCTCCTGCTCTCCTCTGTTCCACCACCTTGGCACAGAACCTAATATACTTAGTCCTATTTTCTTTTATAGAATAGTCTGCTATTTGGTCTGCCTGCCTTGTATATCTTCACTCCAGTATATTCTATACTTAACTATCAAAATGATCCTCCCAAAGGCATATCTGACCATGTAAACCCTATTCTCAAAAAAATAAAAATCCACTAGTTTCCTGTCACCTCCAGGATCAAATATAAAATTCTATTTGGTATTCAAAGTCCCTCATAATTTTATATACACAAACATTTCATATCATCTAACAACTTACACCCCCACTACCCATATACTGTTTTGTTTTTGCAGGGCAATGAAGGTTAAGTGACTTGCCCAGGCTCACACAGCTAGTAAGTATCAATAATCTGAGGCAGGATTTGCACTCAGATCCTCCTGAATCCAGGGGCTAGTGCTTTATCTACTGTGCCACCTAGCTGCCCTCTCAAAGTCCTTAGCTTTTGAAAACAATACCCTATTGAGGGCCAGCCAGGTGTGGTTTCAATTTAATTAAATCTAAGTGGTTTAATCAGCAAAGTCAATCACTCGCAGTTAGTCTCACTTAATTCAATCAATCTAGATCAATCTCCTCTGGTTGGGGCCTTTGGGTGTTGACAAAAGTCCATTATTTCTTACATTCGACTACTTGCATCTCCTTGAACAAGGCACTCTGTCTTCTAATTTCAGACATTTTACTTCATTGCTTGAAATTATCTTCGTCCTCTTCTCTGTCTCTTAGCTTTTGAGCTTCTTTTCAGTCCCAGATAAAATCCCACATTCAATAAGTAGCCTTTCCATGACTCTTCTTTTTCTTTGGGTGGGAGCATGGGGGCTAAGTGACTTGCCCAAGGTCACACACCTATTAAGTGTCAAGTGTCTGAGGTCAGATTTGAACTCAGGTCCTCCTTAATCCAGGGCCCATGCTTTATCCACTGTGACCCCTAGGTGCCCCCCCCCATCTCTTCTACATCTTTCTTCTCCCTGCTGTGGATCATTTCCAATGTGTTATGGAAATACCTTGTTTGTACATAATTGTTTTCATGTTCTCTCTTCCAATGGATTATGTGCTCCTTGAGAGCAGGAATGGTGTTTTGTATTTCTTTGCATCTGCAACTCTTAGCAGAGCTCCTGGCCTATATAAGCTATTTAATAAATGTTTATTAACTGACTTTATTAAACATAATCAAAACTTTAATAAAGATGTACATGATAGGCTTAGATCTCTAGATCACCCCAATCCTAGGGGCAACTGGAGTGAAGCAGTACAGCTGGAAAGGTAATAAACAGTTTCTCTGAGCTTCATTCCCTTATCCACACTGATTTATATTGATTTGCCCCTAAAATATGCCTTAGTGAATTGAGCCTCTCCCTGCCTCTGTTCTCCATGGCTAAGGGCTAAGCATGTACTTTAAATCATTAACACCACAGAACTGCCTAATCAGCCCCTTTGAGCCCAAAGCTCAGGCAGAATTAGTAATGACTGAGACTACAACACTTTGAGAGGGAGGGCTTCTTGGGAAATGTAAGGAATACAAAACAACAACAACAACAATAGAAATAAAAATCATTATACTTTAAAAGAATCTATTTAGTAAGGTATGAAAGAAATTATATTTATTAAAACAGAAGGTATCAAGATATATGACATTATAGATTTTGAAAATATTAAGTATAAATTCAGACAAGCATATATTGTTGTAGTTTTGGTCCTGATTCTTCAAGACCCTCTTGCCTATTCTCTCAGCAAAGATTCTGGAAATTTTGAAAAGATTTTCCTCCGTACATATGTGTGCTATTTTTGTCAAACTACACACCAGAGAACAAATTGTCTTTTGAACTATACATACATACATATACACAATACACACACACATATGTGTGTGTGCATGCATGGTTGTATTGTGCATGTGTGTGTTTATGTATATATACATATGTGTATGTATATGTACATATATCGCTTATTGTATACACATATAGAAATAGAGGTAGACATGATAGAGAGAGATACACATACATACACACACATACATGTCCCTTGGACTCCCTTCATATATACATGCATACATCTATGTGTACGCACATATGTGTGTAGTTTCACAAAAATCTTACTTCAATTTTAAGCTTTAATTAGAGGTAGCCAGTTGGCACTGGGACTAGATTCAGGAAGACTTGGATTCAAATCCAACTTCAGAAACTTGGTAGCTATTTGACCATGGGAAAGGCACTTAATGTCTGTTTCCCTAAACTTCTGCAACTGTAAAATAAATATTAAAGCCATCACCTACCTTTCACAGTTGTAGTGAGTATCAAATGATACTAATATTTGTAAAAACACTTAGCACAGTGTGTGGCACATTGGTGGAAGTATATAAGTGCTCATTCCCTTCCCTTATCTAAACTTAAAACTTTTGAGACACTTTTTAGATATACCTAGAGCTTTTTTTCTGACAGTAGCCTGAATATCTACACATATATTAAGGGCTAAAAAAATCAAGCTACCAGCCTACGGTCAATTATTTGGCACTGAAAGCAGTACCTGACACTTGGGACTCAAGATGCTTTCGGGCCACTTTAACCAAGCCATTTATCTTCACGGTCTCTTGAGCTACACCTGGACATTGATGATAATCATATCTATGCCTAAGAGGGCTTTAAATCCTATCCAATAATTCTGAGGTCACATTGTACAGATCATTTTGTTCTAACTGAAAACAAGTTAGAAATAGAATATGATTTTTCCCCCTGATGTTCAATGAAAACACAATGTCATGTCTATTAAAATGATCATTTTTAATATATTAGCTTTTGACCTTTTATCTTCAATAATTCCATCTATCCCCTTCACAGGCACATTTTGTGAGGGTGGGGTGGGAATAACATGTTTATAAGTTGAGAAATTTTCTTGCAGTTGCTTTAAAAACTTTCTGGTCAATATTAAGAGGGATGTAAAAGGCTGGTCTCTTATGAATCCTTCAATCCAGAAGCTCCACAAAGTCAAATAAGGTGTCATTAGATGTAGTCAAGACAAAATAACATCTGAAAAAAATAGGAATGGGAATTGGAGAAAAGGTCAACTCTGGTATCTATCCAAAGATAAAAGTCTGTATGATCAATAACTGGGATTCAACTGGCCCCTAGGCTGAGAACCTAAAGTTTCTGGAAGTCAGTCTTAAATACATCTAATGTCTCAATATGAACATTTGAAGAAATAAGTGGGTAGGAAAAGATGTACTATAAAAAGCAGTCTATGCTTTTATTTTCAATTCTCATAGAAGTTTTTTTTAAAAATCTCCTTTCGAAGTGTCAGATTGTTTATTCACTGTTCAGAATCCCACAGAAGAGTAACTTATTTTGTAGGACACATGCCAAAAGCTAAGGAGAATTTGAAAACCTTCCTTGATCACCACAGAAAATGTCTGGTGCAAGAATTTATTGCACACAAGAAACACATCTAAAATGGAAAATCTGCTAAAGACTGGAAATGAAAAGTGGAGAATGAAAATGTACTAAGCAACAGTTGAAAGAAAAAAAAATGGAGGGGTGAGAAAGAGAAAGAAATAAAGAAAAGCAGGCATCATAATAATGCTGTCATAAATGATTTTTTAAAACCATAGGATAAAGAGGGAAGCTGTATTAATATCAAAAGAACCATAAATGACAAGCCAATATCAATACTAACCACATGTGTCAACTGCCATAGCATCTAACTTCATAAAGGAAAATTTTCATTGAATTACAGAAAGACATAGGAACATAGTAATAATAGACATTAATATTTTATTTTTCTTTCTTTGAGAGCTGGAAAAATGTAACAAAGATAAAATATCAAATAAAATGAAGTTTTGGACAGTTTACAAACTTAAATATTATGAAATTCTATTAATGGGGATATGAAGTGATAGGTTTTTTTTTTCATAACTCAACATGATAACTTCGTGAAAAACAGCAGCTTTAGGGCACTAAGAAAAAAATATGTAACTGTAGACAAAAGTGGCCATCATTGACAAATCCATTACAATCCCAATGCAATACAAACAGTAAATATAAGGAAAAAAACAAAATTTATTTATCTAAATGGATACAATATGAGATCCTAAAAATGATAAATGTTATAGAAATAATTAATAACTATGCTGCAAAATGATATACCAAAATTTCTGGCATACAGTCCTTAGAGAAAGCATCATATCTATGACCAGATTAATACAGTAGGAAATTAGAGGATTCAGTAAATGAAGAAGTAAATGTTTAAAATCTCATTAAAAACAATAAATAAACCAAACCCAGAATAAAGAACAAAATAAAGGAGAAATAGATAAGTTCAAAACCATAAAATTCACACACTGATAAACAGAATTTAGAGCTGTTTCTTTGAAAAGACTACTTCATAAAGTACACCCCAATTGATAAATAGTCAAGGTATATGAAGAAGTTTACTGGTGAAGATATCAAAACAATTAATTTGTTAAAATGATATGAGGAAAGCAAAAAAATGTTGGAAGAGATGTAGAAAAACACTAATTCACAGTTGGAACAATTGTGAAATAATCCAACCATTTTGGAGAGTAATCTGGAATTATGACCAAGATATTACTAATCTGCCTATATTCTTTTACCCAACAATACATCTACTCAGCCTGTTTCCCAAGATGATTAAGGGAAAAGGAAAATAACCTATATGTTCTAAAATATTTATAGCATTTCTCTTTGTGATGGCAAATAACTGGATAATGTAGTGAAAGGGGCTAAAATTCTAGTTAGACTGTTTAAAAATCTGAGTGGTCACCAATAAATTAGAAGCTTTAGCAAGAGTTTAGCCTTTTAAGCATTTATTAAGGAGCATAAGAATTTGGTGAGGAGAGTGAACGAGGCCTAGATGCCTACATCTATCTATCTCAGGGAGCCAGCATTTTTGCTCCACTCCCTTTGAGGTCCCAGTGAAAAAAAGAGAGAGCCTCCCCCTTTCTTTGTCCCACAAGCCTCCTGTCTAAACTGGAAACATCAAATGTCACTTCCTGATCCTAAAGAACTGACCTTCCAAGCCACATGGCTTGTGCTCAGATGCCTTCTCCTCATGGCAGAACTTTCCTACAGTATCTCTCCAGCAGGGGGCATCGCTCCAATTGTCACAGTCCCCCCTGTGCTTCAAGTGAGGAAACATGGTTTCCTCACATGAAGCAATAACATTACAAATGCTTATGACTAAGTAAAGGGAATGAAAAGAGAGAGAAAGAAATTGAGTGATACATTAACAAAGGCTAAAGGAAACACTCCCCTATTAGCAGGTGCACATCACAAACAGAAAAGAACAAAACCCTAAAGTGGACACTCCACTTTAGTAAGTGGACATTATAAATAATGTATACAATGTGGAAAAAGGAAAACAGGGAAATGCCATTTAAGTCTTTGGAGGTCTTTTCTCAGATTATTCTTGGGATGTCCTCTAGGTATAGTCATGGAATGGAAGTCTTTTCAGATATTTGGATGCTGGTAATCAGTCAGGAAAATTTCCTACAAAATTGAGCTTAACACAACTTTAAAATAGCTTTGTCCATAATCAAATCAAACAATGAGAGTTCTCAAAAACATATGTAAGGGAATTCAGAATCTTAGGTGTTACACATGAAACATAATAAAAACAAAAATTGGAACATTCTCTAAAACTTAATATTGCTAAACTCCTCTAAAACTTAATATTACTACAGTCCCCTAAAATATAATATTACTACAGTAGGGATGCCCATCAATTGGGGAGTGACTGAATAAATTATAGTATATGATCATTATGGAAATACTATTTTTCTATAAATAATGATGAGTTTAATAATCTTAGAAAATATGGATATACTTGCATGAAATAATGAAGAGCAAAATGAGCAGAATGAAAAAAATGCTGTATACAATGAAAACAATATTGTTTTAAGAACAGCTTTGAGAGACTAAGTAATTTGACTATTTATAAACACCCACATTAATTACAAAGAACCTATAAAGGAAGATACTATCTGCATCCAGAAAAAGAAATGATAAATAGAAGTATGTATAGAATGGTTTAACATTTATATATGTATATAAAAGTGTATGTATGCACACATGTTTACATAAGTATACATACATGCATACATACATATGTACATAATTTACTGTATACAATTCTATGCTAGCCAAATTGAACATTTATGAGAAATGTAGGAATAGTTACAAAAATGATCTAATACTTCATGAGAAAAAAATCTTAATCACATTTCATAATATAAGTATACTAAATGTAAGGAGTATCAAAAACTGTATTCTTTGGGCAATGAGGGTGTTAGTTGGATTAGTAGGTAAATTCCATAAGACTTTAAAAGAACAATCAATACTTATGTTATGTGAATAATTTTTAATATTTTAAAAGAAGATAATATATCAAACTAGTTGAGATGGATATAGTCCTGTTAATTAAGCCAGGCAAGGGAAAAGCAAAGAAAGAGGATTAAAAATCAATACAATGTATGAATATTGGTTTGATATTTATTGAAATTATGACAAATAATAAGCATGAATGTGCATATATGTATTTGGTATATTGTATATGTGTATGTGTGAGAAAATAATGGGATTTGGCAGATATTCAAAGGCCCACCTGGAGGTTAATCTAAACTGATTGAATTAAGTGAGAGTGATTGACTCTGCTGATTAGCCTACTTCAAGTTAATTAAATTGTAACCTAGCTGGCCCTTAAGGAGGTATTGTTCTCAAAAGCTAAGGATGTTGAACTCAACTCAAGACCACCTTCAAGTCCAGTGAACCAATGGATTTGGATAATGCCTACCAGTGAGCATGAAGCAGTGTATAAGGACCACCTCTGCTCCAGACATATAAAAAGCTTCCACACTCAGTTTGAGGACAGTTTGTGGTTGAAGCAGACTCATGGTGAAGGACTTGAGGAAGAACCAGATCAGGCTGGAACTCTAAGCTAGATTTGCTTTTCTTAACTCCATGTGTTCTTTTTATTTTTTTTAATACTTAGTATGCTTTAATAAATGCTTAATGCCCAAAGACTAGTGCTAAAGCTTCTAATTTAATGTGACCACACATTTAGATTTTAAATATCACATATGTATATGTATACATATATGTGTGTGTGTGTTGATGAAGAAATCAGAAGTTTTTTATAATACAGAAGTAAATTCAATGTATACATCTTTACTTGCTGTTACATAACAGAGTTTTGGGAATGATAGAGAAAACAATAAAAATGAAATAATAAGGACATAGTATAAAAAAAATTAAAAACTTTTACAATTTGCTAGCAAAATAATGGTATTCATAGAAAATTCTAAAGGAACAAGAAAAAAGAGACATCTTCAGTAAATTAGCAGGTTCCAAAAATAAACCCACAACAAAAGATAACATTTATATATATGTATATAGCAAAAAATAGGAAGAAACAATAGAAATTATGTTTTCAGTAGCATTCATTATAGAAATTAATAAATAAAATGACCAAGAGCTAGTCTCTCAAAAGAACATTTAAAACTTGTATTTACAATTACAAAATGATCTGTAAAGTATTATTAAGTTAAATAACTGGAAAATATTCTGTTCCCATGAATATAGACACACAAATAATCATGAGGGTGGCATTGATGTATTGCTAGTAGTGGTGGTGGTGGTAGTAGTGGTGGTGGTGGTGATGACAATGATGACAATCATAATAAACATAGCATTTATGTAGAACTTTAAGATGTGCAAAGAAATTTTACCAATACAATCTTATTTTATCTTAACAACAAGCCCTGGACATTGTTGTTATAATTATCCCCATTTTTTATTTGAAGAAACTGAAGTTAAGTCACTAACTCAACTATTATAATGTGTATATATAGAGACAGAGGAGTTAGTATGAGTTGAATATGATGGGAGATATCTAACAAAAAAAAGTAAGTGGTAAGAAAGAGGAATACAGGGAGAAGTGGTTAATTTATTTCATATAAAAGAGATATAAAAGAGCTTTTCTCATGAAGGGAAAGGTGGGAAAAATAGTGGGAGATCATTGTATTCCTGAGAATAGCTAAGTTTTTCATAGTTCATCATTGTACAATATTGCTGTTACTGTGTATCATGTTCTGGTTCTGCTTATTTCCCTTTGTATCAGTTCATGTAAGTCTAACTTAGCTATTCTCAGGAATATAATGATCCAAGACAATACCAAAGGGATTATGATAAAAATGCTATCTATAGCCCCCCAAAAGGGCTAATATGATCCTGAATCTAAATTGGATGATATTTTTTCTTAAAATACATTTTTTTGTTTGTTTTGGGGGGTGTGCTCTGTTTTCCTTCATTGCATGGCCAATATGAAGATAATTTTGCATGACTGCAAATTTATAATCTAGATAAAATTGCTTGACTTCTCAATGGGGGGTAGGGAGGAGAGTGATAGAGAGAGATAATTTAGAACTTTCTCTTAATATAAACATGATGCATATATGTACACATACACAATTGTACATTCATGTACATACTGTGTATATATACATATATGTGTATGTGTTTACATACAAAGAGACATGTGTGTAAAATTTGGTTTTATAAGTTATTTGGGCAAAATATGTGTTTATGCAAGCACATGTGTGTAAAGTCACTATT
This sequence comes from Dromiciops gliroides, assembly GCF_019393635.1. Lineage (NCBI taxonomy): Eukaryota > Metazoa > Chordata > Mammalia > Microbiotheria > Microbiotheriidae > Dromiciops > Dromiciops gliroides. Next base: position 684,817,413 of record NC_057862.1, read on the forward strand.
CCATGTTCATACAACAAGTGTGGGGAGATAATTGAACTTAAGTCTTTCTGACTCCAACTCTAGTCCATCCACATAATCACCTAAGTAACTCAAATAAAAATATAGTAAAACAAGAGACAAATGAAGTTAGCAACCCAGTGTTTGATAACCAAGAATGGAGCATCTGTGGGGAATGAACTCCATAAGTAATAAAAATTCCTAGGAAAATGAGAGGTTTGAGAGAAATTTAGTTGAACAATTTATATCATTTAACACCATAAGACATTATCATCATATGATACCACCATCAGAAAACACAATAAGGTGTTATAAGATGTAAGGTTGCCATATACCCTTCATATAAATGTTACTTGATAAAATATACATTTAGTAAAATTGCACATAAATGCAAATATGTATATACATACATGGTATGTACATATATATAAAGTACATACACATAGAGTATATATTTGTATGTGTACACATACACCAACACATAATACATGCGGGGAGAATTATGTGTATGTGTTTGTGTGTGTGTGTGTATTTTGAGAGAGAGAGGAGAAGAAGAAGAAGAAGAAGAAGAAGAAGAAGAAGAAGAAGAAGAAGAAGAAGAAGAAGAAGAAGAAGAAGAAGAAGAAGAAGAAGAAGAAGAAGATATTCATATATATATATATGGGAATATATTTATATATATATATATATATATGGGAAAGGGGGAAACAGAGATAGAATTTAGAACTCAAAACTTTAAATAAAAATTAAAGTTTTGAGTTCTAAATTCTATTGCTGTTTTCCTCCCTCCCCCGCCCCCTCCCTGAGGCAGTAAGCAATCAGATATAGGTTGTACATGTGCAATTATGTAACATACTACCTTGCTCTGGAAGAAGAAAAATGAATGAGACGCAGGAACCTATGGGCAACAGAGAGCACAGTTTTCCGATGTCCTCATTGCGGCAGGAGCTGAAGCTCCCGTATCAGACTCCACAGCCACACTGTATCCTGTGGCTCTTCAAGGCGCTGATCCATGGACATCTGGGCTGGCAGAAGCCTACTACATATAACAAAAAGAAAAAAAAATGAAAGAAAAAGTGTAAAATGCCATGCTTCAAGCTGTGTTCAATCAAAATCAGTTCTTTCTTTGGAGTTGGATAGTATGCTTCATTATTAGTCCTTTGTTATTGTCTTACATCGTGGCAGTGTTGAGAGGAGTTGTCATTTATAATTCTTCATCAAACAATTTTGCTGTCACTATGCACAACATTCTCCTGGTTCTGTCCACTCCAATAAACATTAGTTCATATAAGTTTTTCTTGGACTTTCCAATATCATCCTGCTTGTCATTTTGTATAGCACAATAACATTCCATTACAATCATGTACCACAGCTTGCATAGCCATTCCCAAAGTTGATGGGCATTCCTTTGATTTCCAATTCTTAATCACCACAGAAAGAGCTGCTATAAATATTTTTGTACAAATAGCTCTTTTTTTTCTTTTTCTTTTTTTGGTGTTATCTTTGGGATATCAACCTAGCAGTGGCGTTACTGGGTTATGCACAGATTTTTTGTCCTTTGGGTATAATTCCAAATTGCTTTCAAGAATGGTTAGATAAGTCCACAACTTCACCAGCAGTGGCTTAGTTTCCTAGTTTTTTCACATTCCCTCCAACATTCAACAATTTTCTTTTTTGTTATATTTGCCATTCCAATAGATATAAGGTGGTATCTCAAACTGATTTAATTTGCATTTCTCTGATGAATAGTCATTTCAAACATTTTTTTCATATGATTATGGATAGCTTTGATTTCTTTGTCTGAAAACTGCCTTGTGACTTTTCCCTCAGGATAGTACATCCCTATTTTACGGTAACATCTGGGCATGCTCATCCTTACCAAGCCTTTTTTGGAATCCCGTAGTCTTATGATGCTTCTGTATTCCATCCTTACTTGGTATAACTGAAATTGTTAAACTCCTTTTTGCCTCTGGGTTGATTTCTGTATCACACTATTGAAACTGACAACACCCTGTAATCAGTGGACTAAAACCATATATATCCTCAGAAATGGGGATTCCCCCGAGCTTCAATCTTAGAAGAGGAGTCTCCACATGATCACGTTGTGTTTCTTCTGGGGATAAAATATTAAATTGATATTAGGTTGGGTTTTTTTTCTGTCTGTCTCTGATCTGTTTCATGGGAGGACAGGTATGGATGTCATTTTCTCTGATCTAGTTATAAAGATGTATTATAAGCTATAATTTCTCTGGTCTATTTTATTAATTTTGTAGAAGAGATTAAATATTATTTCTCTGATCTGTTTGTAGGAAACAAGCAGGTACCAAAACTATATTTTAATATTTGACAACATATATACACACATATATACATATACACATGAACACACATATCTATATATCTATGTATCTATCTTCTTTCTATGTATGTATGTATGTATCTATCTATGTATCTATCTATCAAGTCTTAGGAGAGAGGGAAGGGATAGGTTAGGTAGCAAGGGCTGATTATGATAGCCTAGTGGCCCTTAGCAATTTGGGGCAAGGAAAGCCACATCATTCTGGCATGTTGAACTTTTGTGTCATTAACTCCAATGGAAGGGAGCAATAACATTAGAAGTTGAGATCCAGCTCACACATGGATGGGTGTATAAAGTCAAAAATAGAAACTTGCCTCATAAAAACAGAAACAGAATGAAGTATAGTTTTAAAGATTGTCTCAGCAAGGCAGTCAATCACACATTTGCATGGGAACCTCTCAAAAGAGGGATTCAATCCAAACTTTGGGGAGGAGAGTATTCATTTGAACCACATAATTGTTTGGGGGGAGCGGGGTTCTACAGCCTCTGAACATTTAATGACATTGATATTTCAGTTAGGTCCAGATTGATTAACTCCTTTCTTTCTGGTTTGTAACCAGATGCCCTTAATTCTATTTTCACAATACAAATCAACCTGATAGCTCACTGCTTGAGCCCAAGGAATCAGATAGAGAATATGAAGCAGGAAGTCTTTTGCAGATGATGACATCACTGGAAGGACAATAAATTCCCAAATATCTCAGGAGAAGCCAGCTTGGTTTGTGCTTTTATTGTCTTCTGACTATTTGCATATCTATCCACGTAGATAAATGTCACAATAAAAGGTCTGTTGATGTGTTAGGCCAGGTTTTCATAAAGTTCCTTTGGAAAATAAGGGATTCTAATAAATTCTCTACTATATATACATACATCTATACATCTATATCTATATTTATATATACATATCTATGTGCAAAACCATCTATCTATATAGATAGATATTGTGAGATATAAATTGGATATTAGATCATAAATCTACCCTACTTAACTTTTCCCTTAATTTTTCTCCCAGACTTGTAAATGGAAGAAGCTTCTGGTTTTCTAGATAGACCTTTTATTGTATGGTAGTCACAAGGTGATGTTGATTAGAAGGATAGGAAAGTAGAAATACAATACAAATCGTCTTAAGTCTAGGCTTAGTCTATATTCTGTATAAAACTCACCCAAACCCATGGCCACCTTTGGGGAGAGAGACTGAGTCAAGCGCTTGCTGTTAACCAAGAGCCGAGCCGAGTCAAACTCCAATCAGCGTCTGTCTGTGCAGCGCAGCCAGGAGACCAGAGGAGCAGGAAAAAAGGCCCCACTTCCGTCCTCTCCTTGCCTTTTAAGCTCGCACCCCGGAAGTCAAGTGCTCAGCAGGTAATGTGGCATGCGTCGCAGGTGGACTGGTGTGCGTAGCTCATGCTGTTGGTCTCCTCCCCAAAAGGGTGGTCCTAAAAAAAAAAAAACTGGCATCTCTCCATTATCTAACTGACTGTTAAAACTTTTTACCATAATATACATATACATATATACACATATGTACATATATATCGCATATTACATAAATATTATTCATATATACATACATATTATATCTATATCTCTCAATCTATCATTTTCTATCTATCTTTCTATCTATCTATCTATCTATCTATCTATCTATCTATCTATCTATCTATCTATCTATCTACCTATCTATAAACTACAAAGAACATATAAAGTAAGACTCTCTCTGCATCCAGACAATAAAATATTCTCTCTCTGGATTCAGAAAGAGTATTCCTTCATATGTCCTTTTAGTTAACTTGGGTATTTATAATAGCCAAAATGACATTCACTCAAAAAATTTAGATAGAAAAAAATCACAAATAATTAAAGTCAAAACAAATTCAATTTAAACCTTTTTGTACATATAAAATAATATATGGTAAAAAAAAATCTGTCCATGAGGGTGAAAATATTTAAGTATCAAAATTCTGACCAGTGTGAAATATAAAAAATGTATAATCAGTTAACACAAACATATTAGACTGAGAACTGTGATGGGTAAAATTTGAAATAACTGAGGAAACAAAGATTCAAGTTTACAAGAATATTGATTTATTAAGCAATATATGTCAATTGCATAACAAATTGGGGCCAGACCTCCCCACCTTGGCACTTTACCCTTAAAGGGAAGACAGATTTTTATAAATCCCAATAAAACAATTAACAAAATATAAAGCAGGGTACAAGGTTATGTGATCTGATTTCTAATTGGAGGAAAGATATAGTGCTTTCTTGGTTGGATGATAGATAAATGAGTTTTGAGAATTGAAATGGGGAGAGTGAACAGTTACAATGCCCTGAAATCATAAAAAGAGTTTTCCCACTCTGCCAAGGTTAAATATTCAATTAAAAGTTCATGAAAACAGTAACTTATTGACCACTATGGGGCCTGTTTTCAGAAAAGACATATGGGTTGCTTGAGATGTATAACTCTGAGGGAACTCCTTGCATCCATCTTCAGTTCTGACTCAGTTACTGATCAGTGTAACTGAGGTTCTCAGTTAAGGACCTCTAATCAAAAGGTAGTTATGGCCCAGATTCCTAGCTATACAGGGCTAGATTCAAATAATGCAATAAAATGGTCTCACAATTCTCAAACGTAAATAATGTTGTTGTTGTTGTTGTTGTTTTCACAAGATTGATATTGGATGAGACTCATAATTAAATAAAAAGGAAACAGAGCTAGCTCCAGAATAAAATTGCAAGATGAAGTAATTGTGCTTCACTCCATTTCCTTAGAATTCTTCAATGATAAATGGTTCATGATGACAACATAGGGAACTTCAATAGTTTAAAATGCACTAAGTCTTTTTAGCCACCTTGGATACGCAGAATTCTTAAAAAAAAAAAAAAAAAAGAAACGATAACAATAGTAAGCCAACAATAACTATATGAAAAATCAAAATAAGTCACTAATGATCAAACAAATGAAAATTAAAACAACATCTAATACCCAAGAGCAGGCAAATATAATAACTGATGGGTTCATCATTGTTGAAGGGCCTATGGAAAGACAAGCACACTAATACAATCTTGGTGGAGCTGTGACTCAGTGAATAAATTATCCATGTCCTTTGTCTTAGAGATTCTACTGTTGGAAACATACCCTCAGATGGCCAAAGACAGGAAGAAAGGGAGAATTTATAGAAATGCATTCAATGTTTAAACTATAAAAAAATATAGTAGTTGAGATACTCCCCCACCCCCACCCCGAAATGTGAAGAGGGTGTAACAAATGCTCTCTAAAGTACTTTCCAACATTTCACATGTAAAATATTTTTAGCAATATGATATCTTAGATATTTCTGACATTTTACCTAATGCTTTCATTGCTTACTTCACAGAATTGTTAACACTATGTAAAATATGAAGTTTCATGTCAATAAATGTGGGATTATGTTGTCATCTTTGATTTGCCAATCAATCATCTAAGAACTTACTATGTTCCATGAACTGTAATAAGTACTCATAGCACAAAGGAAACCCCAAACAAGTCATTCCTTCAAGGAGTTTGTATTCTAAAGGGGAGACAAACAAAATTAGTTAGCACATATATGGTACATAAAATTTAGATATAAGGTAATTTCATAGGGAAAAGTGCCAGTTGCTTGAAGAAATGAAAAGCCTATAGGAGGAAATGTAATGACATTATTAAGTTTAAACTGCTTTCTGAAGTAGTTTAGAAGGGATGTTGAAGATTGGTATTGGATAATAGTGAAGATATGATGAAATGAGATCTTTTTTTAATGGGGAGATATGTATTAGTGTGCAGGCATCTTGAAAACAGCCAGTAGATAGAAAGATAAACTATAGTTTGGCCAATATTCTGGGATAGAGGCAAGGGAATGAGAACAAGGAGACAAGTAAAGGAGTTGGTCACTAAAATGAGTAGAGCCATCTTTCATATAGTATTAAAGGGATGGTTGAAAAAGATAACTAAATCAATTGATATGAGAAGGAAGTGAGAAAGATGTATAAACAGATAGACTTTTGAAAAGAAAGTAATGGGCAAGGTCATCAGCATATAGATCAGAGAGAACAGAGAGAGGGGGCACCATAGTAGACTTAAAGACATATAAGAACTTCTAGAGCTGATGCTGGACAAAGTGAGATACTTAACCAGTTAGGACATAGTAGAATAGTATCCTTTGTGTAATGAGGAGCACATTAAGGTTAGCTACCAGAAACTTGCAGTGGATCACGTACAGAAGGATACAAAATTTCTTCCAGTTATATTTAAAAACATGTAAATAGTAGTGAAGACAGCAGATGGTGAGAATAATCCATTGTTAAGCTTTGGCAAGGTTTCCTCAGTGATTGGGCAAAGGGGAAAGGGGTTGAGAATAGTGTTCAATTGAACTTATTCACGAAAGGGATAAGATAGGGAAGGAAGCATAATTAAAAATGGATATATGGGAGGTGGGCAGAGGCAAGATGGTGGAGAAACAGCTCTAACTTTTGGAATTCCCCATGATCCATCCACATACCTGCAAATAATGCCATAAGACAAATCTTGGAGCAGCTGAACCAATGAAAAACAGAGTGAGATCATTTTCCAACCAAATACAGTTTAAAAGGGTGGCAGGGGAGGTCTGTTGTACTGGGGTAAGATGGGAGAGCGGATGCACCACACAGATCCAGCCCGAGGTAAGCCACACCTTGAGAGCCTCAGAATCATCAGCATCAGCTGCTACTTCTGGAACTCAGCTCATGGACTGGTGAGGGGGTCCAGCAGTTGGCCGGGGGGGAGATAGCAGGGGTCCCTGCTGGAGCTGAGGTAGAGACCTGTTGTGATGCCCAGGAAGCAGACTTGAAGGGCAATGGTCCAGTTGGGAAGGGGCACAGGCACACCAAACTTGCAGTCACAGAGAATCAGATTTCTACTTTTGGGTTAAAGAGTAAGCAAGCCCATGGTTACTTACCAGAGCATAAGCCAGATGAAATGAGATTGAGCCTCTCCTAAAATCATACCACCTGGAACCCCGTGAATCTTGGAATAGTGTGCCCTGGAAGCAGTGCCCCACTTTAAGGAGGACTTAAAAGGCAAGAAATAGGTTAGGGTAATGGGCAGGCAGAAAAAAAGATGTGGACCATCGAAAATTTGTTTGGTGACAAGGTAGATCAAAATACACCCTCAGAAGAAGATAACAAAGTCAAAGATCCTACATTCAAAGTTTCCAAGAACAATATGAATTAGTGTCAGGCCATAGAAGTGCTCAAAATGTACTTTGAAGATAAACAGAGGTAGAGGGAAAAGTAAGAGAGGTAGAAGAAAATGGAAAGAGAAATGAGTGATGCAGGATACCACTTTTGGGTCTTTTTCCCAAAGAGATCATGGAAGGGGGAAAGGGACCCACATGTACAAAAATATTTATAGCTGCTCTTTATGTGGTGGCAAAGAATTAGAAGTTGAGGGGGTGCCCATCAATTGGGGGATGGCTGGACAAGTTGTGGTATATGAATACAATGGAATACTATTGTGCTATAAGAAATGATGAGCAGGAGAAGTTCAGAGAAACCTGGAGGGTCTTGTGTGGGCTGATGATGAGTGAGATGAGCAGAACTAGAAGAACATTGTACACAGTAACATCAACATTGAGTGTTGATCTACTGTGATGGACTATATTCTTCTCACCAATGCAATGGCACAGAAGAGTTCCAGGGAACTCATGATGGAAGAGGATCTCCAAATCCAGGAAAAAAAAAAAAGAACTGCGGAGTATAGATGCTAAATGAACCATACTATTTCTTTTGTTTTTGATGCTGTTGTTTTTTTTTTCCTATTTTGAGGTTTTCCATCATTGCTCTGATTTTTTTCTCTTATAACATGACTAATGCAGAAATAGGATTAATGTTATTATGTGTCTATATCAGATTACCTGCTGTCTAGGGGAGGGGGGAGGGAGGGAGAAAAATCTGAAATTGTAAAGCTTGTATAAACAAAGGTTGAGAACTATTTTTACATGTAATGGAAAAAAATATTTTATTAATTAAAAAAAAAAAGAGTGATGCAGGAGGGTCATGAAAAAAAGTTAACAGCTTGAAAGCCAAATTGGCCAAATGGAAAAGGAAATACAAAAGCTCTCTGAAGAAAATCATTGCTTAAGAATTAGGATTGAGCTAATAGAAGCAAATGACTTTATAAGAAATCAAAACACAACAAAACAAATCCAAATGAATGAAAAAATAGAGGGCAATGTAAAATATCTCCTTGGAAAAGCAGCTGACATGGAAAATAGGTCCAGGAAAGATAATTTAAAAAATATGGGAGTACCTGAAAACCATGATCAAAAAAGGAGCTTAGATATTGTCTTCCAAGAAATTGTCAGGGAAAATTGCCTTTATATTCTAGAAGCAGAAGGTAAAATAGAAATTGAAATAATTCACTGATCACCTTCTGAAAGAGATCCCAAAATGAAAACTTACAGGAATATTATATCCAAATCCAGAGCTCCCAGATAAAGGAGAAAATATTACAAGCAGCTAAAAAGAAATAATTCAAGTAATGTGAAGCCACAGTCAGGATATCACAAGATCTAACACCTTCTACACTAAAGGACATGAGGGTATGGAATATGTTATTCTGGATGGCAAAGGAACTTGGATTATAACCAAGAATCACCTACCCAGCAAAACTGAGTATAGTCTTTCAGTGGGGAAAATGCGACTTCAATGAAAAAGAGAACTTTCAGGCATTTGTAATGAAAAGACATCAACTGAATAGAAAATTTGACTTTCAAATACAAAACCATAGAGAACCATAAAAAGGCAAACAGGAAAAAGAAATCATCAGGGATGTTAAAAGGTTGATGCTTCTAACTCATAAGAACTTTTTCAGTATTAGGACAGCTGAAAGGAATATACTTAGATGGAGGGCAGAGGTGTGAATTGAATATGAAGAGTTGATATTTGTAAAGCATTTATTTTTTTGTTTATCCTTTTTCTTTGTGGGGCAGTCAGGTTGGGGTAACTTATGTCTAGGGCAAGATTTGGATCAGGGCCTCCAGGGTACAAGGATGGTGCTTTGTCCCCTTTGTCACCTATCTGCCCCATGATAACATTTTTAAAATAAAATTAAGGGATGAGAGGGATGTGCTGGGAGAAAGGGAAAGGGAAAGATGGAATGGGTTAAAGTAGCTCATGTAAAAAAAAAAAAGCTTATGGAGTGGAGGGGAAGATGGGGAAGGAGCAGGGGAGAGAGTGAGTTTTGCTCTCATTAGAATTGGCTCAAAGAGCGAATAACATACACACTCAAGTGGGTATAGTAATACATCTTGCCCTGTGGGAAAGTGGGAGGGGAATGGGATAAGGGAGGAGAGGTCAAGTATTGGAGGGCAGATGAAGGGAGCGGGCAGTAAAAAGGGAAACATGTTTGAGGATTCATAGGGTGAATGAAGATAGAAAATAGCGTAAATATCAAGGGGAGGGAATAGGATGGAGGGTAATACAGTTAGCAATAGTAATTGTGAAATAAATGATTAACAGGATGCTATCAGAAGGAATTATGAAAAATGCAGTTCAACAACAGAGAAAGAACTGATGGTATCTGAATAGAGATTGAATTGTATATATTTTTGTTACTTCCTCTTTCTAAAGTTATTTTGTCTGTTTTCTTTCACAACCTGACCATTGTGGCAATGTTTTGCATGACTGCACATGTATAACTTATATTGAATTGTTTCAGTTCTTAGGAAGGAGTGGGGAGAGAGGGAGGAAGATAATTTGTAACACAAAGTTTTTTTCTTTTAAATCAATGTGAAAATGTGCTTTTACATGTAACTTGGAGAAAATTCTAAATAAATAAATTTATAATTATTAAAAATTGAACTATAAAAATTATGATGATATAATGACATTTCACATGTATGCATGTTGAATACTTCTGGGTAATTCAACATCAAGGCAATGGCAATATACATGTCCTTTCACTGAAATTGGGCTTCTTCAATGAAATATATATGTATATATATATATATATATATGAGAAAAGCCTGGATCTTAATTTAACAAATGGTTATTAATATAATAGTAAAATCATAATTTCTTTCAGATTTCTCTGGGGGCAAGCAAAATGTCTGCCTCATTAAAAAAAAAAAAAAAAAAACTTTGAGAGAGAGAGAGAGAGAGAGAATATTCCTCTACATTTTCTCTGCTCTAAACTTCCTCCATGTGATAAACACATACGGTACTCAGTATGCTTCAGCAATTTTCCCAAGGTCTCCAGGAATCCAGAGAAGTATTTGAATGTGTGCTTCCTTTAAAACTCTTCTCAATTAGCTCAACATCAAAGATTTATTTTAATTCATTTAGTTTCTTTGCTGTGATAATTTAATAGGGCTCCAAGACAACTCTGACAGCCAAAAAATTAAGTCCTCTATCCTTAGATGAGTCAAGAGCCTTTGATGAGTATACCTACTGGAAATGATGTTGTCCAATGTCATCATTCTTATGTTTCCTGCTACTTAACATTAATAAAACTTGCACATTTTGCCAAGGAATGGACAGAAGGTGTGTTTGGGGTACCTCAGGAAAAAAATAATAAGCCAAATGGGATATTGGAGAGATTTCAAAAGTTTGGAGTTGGTGAGATGTTGAACCTCAGGAAGGTTATGTCTAATTGAATTCACTTAATCTTTTCAAGCGTCTTTCTGCTTTGATGAGATCAGGTTTATGCTGCAGTAAGATAAAGGCCATTATTAAAATCTATTGACATAATGCATGAAGGACAGAAGAGGTGAAAGCCTACTTAGTTTTCAGGAATTTTGTTAGTACTCAAGTTTCACAGGCTACTACTTAATGTAAATTAAATGCTCTCCACAAGGTTCCCTTTTACCATTCCTCCCTACTTCTTTTCTCCATTCATCTCCTAGATTATATTTTGGCTTCCTCTTCCTCTTCCTCTTCCTCTCCTCTCCTCTCCTTTCCTCTCCCCTCCCCTCCCCTCCCCTCCCCTCCCCTCTCCCCTTCTCTCTCTTCTCCTCTCCTCTCCTCTCCTCTCCTCTCCTCTCCTCTCCTCTCTCCTCTCCTTCCATCATTTTCCTTATTCCATCCCTTCTAACATTATCTTCCTTTCTTTTTTCTATTCCTTCATTTTCCTCTAATCTCTAAGCAACCTATCCTTTCCAAAGTTATCAATGATGTCTTCACTGCCAAACATCATGCCCTTTTTGCATTCCTAAAGCTTCTTGACCTCTCTGAAGTATTTATATTCTTTAGCATCCTCAAAGCCCAGATTATTCCTCCTCTATGAGTTTTCATGACACTGGTCTTTTGCTTCTCTTCTTAAATCATTGACTACTTTTATTCAAGTCTCTTTTGTTTGTTCATCATACATACCACTGTCCCTAACTGTGGTTATACCTCCCACTACTCTCCTAGGTCCTTCTGCTCTTATCTCTCCATATTTTTGGAGTATTCATTACTGCTATGGGCTCAATTATTTTTATGCAAATGCCTTAATATCTGGATAAAACTTTAGCTTGTCTGCAGAGACCCTGCCCCATATTACAAATTTAATATGCAACATGTTGAAGTGAATCCTTTAGGCACCACAAACTAAATATGCCCCAATGTAAATTCATCTTTCCTCCCAAACCCACTCTTTTTTTCCTATTTTTTTCTATTTATATAACATGTATTACCATCTGCCCAGCTACCCAGGCTCACAACCACAGTATCACCATTATGTCCTCCTGCTCACTCATCCCATATTTGAAATCTTTTCTCACATATTGTCATTTCTACCTTTGCATGCAATATTTATTCACTCCCACATTAACTTTGTTTTTTTTTGCAGGGCAATAATGAGGGTTAAGTGGCTTGCCCAGTGTCACACAGCTAGTAAGTGTCAAGTGCCTGAGGCCAAATTTGAACTCAGGTCCTCCTGGGCTAGTGCTTTATCCACTCTGCCACCTAGCTGCCCACACAGTCACAACTTTTAAATTAAGGTATAAACCTTAATCATATCTCTGCTGCTTTCTCAATTATCTCCCTATTCAAATCTATCTTTCAGTCACCAACAAAAGTAATTGTCCTAAAGGGCAGGTCTGACCATGTTACCCAACTACTCAATAGACTCAAGTAGATTTCTATGAATTCTATGGTCAATTATAAAATACTCTGGCATGTCAAGCCATTCACAACCTCATCATTCCCAATTTTTCCAGTCTTCATACACTGTTTTCCTTTGTGTTCCAAGATCCAGATAAATTATTTTATTTGCTATTATTTACATAGAACCTTTCATTCCAAATATCCAGGCATTTGGACTGTCTTTCCACAAAGCTTGGATTGCACTCCTTCTTCATCTCCATTTCTTTAATTTCTAGGTTTCCTTGAAGATTTAGTTCTGCTTTGAAACTGTGTTCCTTATATATTAATTAATAGAGACTCTCATTTTGGGTTTTATATTCCCAATGCTTAGCACTGTGCATAGGACATGAATAGGTAAGTACTTAATAAATGTAACTTGATTGGTTCCTTTACGTACGATGACCCTCTTTTTTCTGTTTCTGTTTCTTTGTCTTTGTCTTTGCCTATCTCTATTTGTCATAATGTTTCTGTTTCTTGGTCTCTACATCTCTCTGTGTGTTTCTATTTTTGTTTCTTTTTCTGTCTTTCTGTGTGCTTGACTCTCTGTCTCTTTCTTTCTGTCTCTGTTTTTCTCTATCTCTGTCTCTCTCTCTCCTCTGTACACTGACCATTACCAAAATAAATGATGTTTAAAGGAGGCAGAACATCATAATGGTTAGTGCCAGATGCAGCATCAAGAAGATGTAGTTTGTATTTCTTGCTTTGACACTTACTATACACGTGGCCTTAGATGGAACTCATTCTTTCTGGGCCTCGATTTTCTAACCTCATTTTCTCAGAGCATTGGCTCTGAAATCACAAGTCCTGGGCTGAAATCTTACTTTTGAGTGCTATTAAATGAATGACCTTTGGTATCACTCCAATGCCCTGTCTCAGGTCACTGATCTATAAAATGAAGTGATCGGATTATTTGGCCTCTGAGGTCCCTTGCCTCTCAAGATCTATGATTTTATTTACTCCCTTTCCTACCTAATCTCTTTTGGCTAGAAAATACCTCAATAGACCATGAATGTGCCTGAGTTGTAGTCTTCTCTCCACTTCCAAGGACACCTGTGCTAAATGTTAAAGGACTTTGTTAAACGACAACAATCTGTTGGTCCCCTTGATGGGAAAATGGTAATAGAGCTTCATAAAATTGGTCAGCCACTAACATAGATAGAACTATTACTGCTACTACCACTACTACTACTACTACTACTACTACTACTACTACTACTACTACTACTATGATCTTAAAGGAAGTGATTCTACATTTGATACTCCATCTCCTCTTCTTTATGGTATGTTTAGATAATCCATAGATGCTTGTACCTTACAGGAGGAAAGTCATAGTCACCTTTGGAACCTGTGGTTGTGACTTTCACATGGCTAAAGTAATATATATTACATGTCCAGGAACATTGCATAGTTAAGTCAGAGCCTGATCTTTGGCCCACTAGCTGTCTATTTTGCTTTGTATTTTTTTTTGTCCTAAAGATAAATGATTGAATAATGATACTGAAATTTCCACTTCAAGATATATAGGTAATCTAAGAGTATACTTGTCATAATTTTGGGGGCTCCTCATTTGGAGCTGAATTACAGAGGAAGGTTTGGAGCAGAAGATAAACACTTCCAGGAGGATAAGTTCAAACTGTTGCCCAGCAGGACATAAGAGAGAGACCTGGATGGAATTGCTCACAAAACACAGAAGTAAAGAGAAGGTGACATCCATATCCTTCAGTACATTCTCACTATGTATAGGCTTCTTAGCCATTTGTGTGGCATGGATTTAATTAGACCTCTGCTGAAATCTATGAACTCCTCAGCATAATCTTTTAATTTCATGAAATAAAATATATAGGAGTATAAATGAAATCAAATATATTAAAACACATTTATTAAAAAAGCTATTTTTAAAAAGCATATTCATGGACTGCAGATTAAGAACTCCTGCTCTATGGGTTATGTGTTTTAATATATAGAGTATCAACTTCTAGGAAAACTGTGTTAGGAATTGTAGGTTTCTGTGTCATGCCTTGGGTCTTATTCAGTACTATTCTTGGTTCCCTGTATTCAATCTGCCTTATATATTGGATACCATCTTGGTGCCTTTTGGGGAAACCATAAGCATGGATCTTACCTAAGTTGTAAGTAAATTTCCCTGTGACTGCCATGTGGCCAAAAAATAAAAGTCTAATCAATATTTTAGAAACTACCATCCCCCTCTCCCTCACTAAGAATGAACCAAGCCTCCATGTTAGCCCACATCTAGGGCCTTTTGTGGAAGAGGATATACCAGTAACTCCTGGGAGACATCAGATTGTAGTTACGCTAACATTCTGTGAATTCAAAAGATAGGAAGGTATGGGACTGTGTTTTTGCCACAGAGCACAAATACTCAGAGAATTAAAAAGCACAAGGTATATTCTAGAATTTTAGAATCAATCAGATAGATAGAAATAATATGAGAAAAAAACATTTGAAAGATAACTGGTTCTATAGTGTAGAGTTCTTGATTACTTGAAAAAAAATGAACATCACTGGTAGGTAATCAGGAGATACTGAATGGTTTCTGTTGTGTTTGTTTTTGTTGCTGGTTTTTGGTTTTTTTTGGTTTTTTTTTACATTTTCTTTTGGGAATGCAAGAGAATGAAGGGTGACTTCATAGAAGAGGTAGAATTTAAGCTGTGTTAACAGTTCTAGGCTACCAACAGGTGGGGATGGAAGCAATGAGAAGTGAAGAGCCATCGCTGAGCCCTTTCAATATGTAAAAACCAACATGATGTTGAGTTATCAACAGAGAGACCACATTAATCAAAATAGTAAAAAATTTAAAACCTTCAAAGGTAGAATGAAAGGAAGTCTCAAGGAATCAAAGAAGCATGGCAGAAAGGCATCAATCCTGCTTAATGAATGTAAATATCAAGGGGGAAGTCAAGATAATACAGCATGTCTTGCACATACAATGTAGGAACAAATTCAAAGCTCCCGCAGTGGGAGGAAAAAAAATAACAGACTCCATCATTGATCAGCAGGCATCTGTCTGCTCATTGTCTCCAAATGATATCTCAGATGCATCAAAGAAAATTAATTATTATGTTGAATTAATAATCAATGGAAACCTGAAAAGAGAAGTCACCTCAAGAATCAGTAATGACAAGCTGCCTATTTCTCAGAATTATCCCTAGGAATATGGATTGGCTCATGCACAGCTCTGCTTCTCAAGTGCAGAGCAAAGCTATTCCCATATTTCTTTGCAACAATGAACTTCACATATGTTCAGTAGATTGCAAAGTATAACCCAGACATTCTGAGGCTAGAATGTTCATAATGTATTATATATGTGTATGTGTATATACATACACATATATAAATAAAATGCATGTACACATACATATACACACATATACACATGCATATGTGTATATTCTGGTCTTCTAAAAATTTGCCTAATGTTTACCCCACTGGAAAATTAGATCCTTGAGGACAGAGATGCATGTCTTTTTCTTTTTTTGGTATTCATAGAGCTTAGCTTGTGATCTGGCACATATGAATGCTTGTTGACTGACAGAATGAATAACAGTTGAGTCAAGACCAAAGGATGTCCCATATATCACAAGTGGCTGTTGATGATGATTGCGGTCCCTGCCCCCCTACTTCTGACACAAACCAGCAAAGGGATATTGCCATGTTTTCCATTAGGAATGAATACCATAGTCCTGAGTAAATGTATGCCAGGTATTATTCTAAGTGCATTTATTGCCAATATTATCTCATTTGATCCTTATAACAACCCTGAGATTAGGTAATGGTTTTATCCCCATTTTATAGGTGATAAAACTGAAGCAGAGAAAAAAAAAATAAGTGACTTGTCCAGGGATACACATACAGGAAGTGTGTTAGCCAGAATTTGAACTCAGGTTGTCCAGATTGAAGGCCCAACTCTATCTACTGTGCCACCTCCTCTAGGTAAGATCTCTCTCAGGATTTTTTCAATCTTTCACTTTTAAGTCCAATCTTGTGATTGCTTTCTCTATCCCCCAATTTTTTCCTCTTAGACACTCTCTGTCATAATCCCCTCTACCAATTCAATCTTATTACCAGCCAGGAATATAAAAACAAAAAATAAATAAATAGAAGTAAAGATAAGACAATGTTCCTGCCCTAATAAAGACAATATGTCAATAGTAGGATAAAATGCAGTCACAATTAACTATATCAACACTCACCCAGGGTCTGAGAGCTCAGGGCACTACCTTTTAGTCTCCAGTCTGATCCAGTGAAAAGTGGGTCTTCTTTCCCTTTCCCCCACCAAAGGACACAGCGATTCTGACACCAGACTTCTTGCCAATTTCCTCTTCCCTTTTTTCCCCTTCTGTTCAGACACTGAACTCTTCCCAAGTATAAGGTAGACCAGGATATCCTGTTTTCAGACATTTAGGTCAATTACCCATTCTCCACTATGGCATGATGTTCCCTCTAGGCTATCCACCCTTTGGGACAGGCACCTTTGTGTTTCAACGACTTAGAGGCCTCGTACTACCTGCCTTGTAGCTGTGCTCTCCTATGAGGATTGATTCATAAAATGAAAGCTGTAGCTTTTTGAGTGCAAGGACTTTCTGGTCTAGCTTCCAAAATGCTTTCTAGTTATGTTCACGGTATACTGCCCCCATTCTAGCCATCATCATTTCATCTCTACCGACTCACACAATCCTTGACTATGCCTCTATGATGCCAGTATCTAACAGTTCAACTTTCACACCTTCTTGTCCAGAGCCAGGACTCACTACCTAACTTCCTGCCACCTTCATAACATGTCACTATTTGTGACCCTCCCTTTTCAGGTCCCCTTTTTGTCTTTTCTACACCCATAGAATGGGAGCTCTTTTGAGACCAATCACTGAATCTCCAGTGCTGGAAAAGTAACTGGTGAATGGAGCCAATGGCTACATGAACAAGGAAATGAAAATCCCACAGGTAAACTCTGTTAGATCTCATCTAGAGCATTGTGTTTAGTATGGGGAATCCCAGGTTAGGCACACTAAGAATTCTGCCTTGGAGTATACAAAAGAGTATACAAAACAAGGGTGGTGAAGAGCCTAGAGTTCATATCAAATGGTAACACTTTGAAAGAGATAAAGATGTTTATTTTTCAGAGAAAATTGAGAGAAAGGAGAGTGGGGTTCTTACCTGTCATTAAGTATTTGAATATCCATCGTTTGAAGAAAGAAATACATTGTTGCAATTGGCTCCAGAGGGCAGAACTAGAAACAAAGAAGTGGAAGTTAGAAATGGTTGAATATAAAGGGTAAGTCAAGAAGAAAAAATAAGCAAACCAAACAGTTTCCCTACAATTACAGATATTCCAAAAAGAATAGGCTACTTATTCCTTCTTGTAGATTACAAAATCACTTGTAATGGTCATATATAATATAGAGGAAATCACTTTGTAGTATTAATTGGACACTAGAGGGCTACTGAGGCTCATTTTAACTCATAATCTGTGATCATATCTTTTAGAAAAACAGGAAAAAAATCTGCTGCAGAAGTATATGGAAGGTGGAGCCAAGATGGCGGAGAGGAAGCAGCAAGCTGCCTGAGCTCTCCTTCTGTTCCCTCAAATAGAACATTAAATCAAGCCTCCGGATGGATTCTGAAACTACAGAACCTGCAAAGAGACAGAGAGACACAGTCTTCCAAACAGAGATAATTTACAAGACTTCAGGAAAAGGTTGGTCTGACTCAGGCAAAAGGGAGACCCAGCTCAGGGCAGCAGCCCAGCGCTGTGGGGGTCAGGGCAAGTCAGCAGGAGCTGCAGGCCATAGCCAAACAACTGATGTCCCTGGAACCTGGCTCAAAAATCTGGTGGCCAAGAAGGACTGTGGAAAAACCTACCTGCACCACCTAAGAGGGCAAGTTGCCAGCTGTAGGGCCACGAAGAGGACAGGAGAGATCAGGCACCTGACTGAGGGCACTCAGACAGGAAGAGCAGGAGGGTTAACTGCACACACTATAAAGGCCTCAAAGTAAAAAGCCAGTCACACGGCACCTATACCCCTGCACAGGAAGCCCAAAACAGGGACCCTGGTGCCCCCAGAGTAGGCCTAAACTTAAAAAAATAAATAAATAAGTTGCAATAATGAGTAAGAAGCAAATGAGAGCCCTCTCCATTGAGAGCTTCTGTATCAATAGGGAAGAGGTCAACACAAACTCAGATGAGGACAATACCCTCAAATTGCCTACATGTGAAGTCTCACGAGGGAAGGTGAATTGGTTTCAAGAACAAAAAGCCTTCCTGGAAGAGCTCAAAAATGATTTTAAAAATCAATTGAGAGAGGTAGAAGAAAAAATGGGGAGAGAAATGAAAGCAAAACAAGAAAACTATGAAAAAAGAATCATCAGCTTGGAAAAGAAAGCACAAAGATTGACTGGCCAAATGGAGAAAAAAAGTGCATAATTTCACTGAAGAAAACAATGCCTTAAAAAATTCATTTGGCCAAATGGAAAAAAAAAAGTTGCATAATGTCATTGAAGAAAACACTGCTTTAAAAAATTCATCTGGACAAATGGAAAAAAAAAGTGCATAATCTCACTGAAGAAAACAATGCCTTAAAAATTAAAATTGGACAGTTGGAAGATAAGGAATCCATGAGACACCAGGAATCAGTCAAGCAGAATCAGAAGAATGAAAAAATAGAAGAAAATGTGAAATACCTCATTGTAAAGACAACTGATCTGGAAAACAGATCAAGGAGAGACAATTTGAGAATCATTGGGCTGCCTGAAAGCCATGACCAGAAAAAGAATCTAGACACCATATTCCAGGAAATTATTAAGGAGAACTGCCCTGATATCATAGAATCAGAGGATAAAATCATCATTGAAAGAATCCACCGATCACTTCCTGAAAGAGACCCCAAAAGGAAAATTCCAAGGAATATTGTAGCCAAATTCCAGAATTATCAGGTGAAGGAGAAAATACTCCAAGCAGCCAGAAAGAAGCAATTTAAATATCATGGAGCCACAGTCAGGATTGCTCAGGACCTGGCAGCTTCAACAATAAAGGAACACAAGGCTTGGAATATGATATTCTGGAAGGCAAAGGAGCTTGGATTGCAGCCAAGAATCTATTACCCAGCAAAAATGAGCATTCTCTTTCAGGGGAAAAGATGGACATTTAATGACATTGGGGACTTTCAATCTTTCCTGCTGAAAAGACAAGACCAGAACTGAATAGAAAATTTGATCTCAACATACAAGACTCAAGAGAAGTTTAAAAAGGTAAAGAGAGGGAAAAAAAAAAGATGACTTGATTAGGTTAAACTGTTTATATCCCTACACAGGAAGATAATATTCATAACTCTTAAGAACTGTAAATGTATTTGGGCAGAGAGAAGGACTTTACACAGAGGGTTTAAATATAAATTGTCGTTGATGTGATGATACAAAAAAAATTTAAGTGGTTAAAAAGGGAGTCTATGGGGAGGAGAGGAAAGGGGAGGTGGAATGGGGTGAATTATATGATATGAAGAGGTGAAAAAAAACTATTACAATAGAGGGAAAGAAAGGAGGGGTGAACATTGTTTCAACCCTACTCTCATTAGATTTGATTCAAAGAGGGAATAACTTATACGTTCATTGGGATAAAGAAACTTAGCTCATTCTTTAGGGAAGCAAAAGGGGAAGGGAAAGGGGGGACTGATAGAAGGGAGGACAAAAGCAAGGGAGAAAAGGGTAAAGAAAAGAGAGGGGGGGTGATAAAAAGGGAGGGCAGATTGGGGGAGGCAGGGGTAAGAAGTAAAACATCAGTGAGTAGGAATAGGGTGAAAGAAGGGGGGAAAAGTACAAAGGGGGTAAATAGAATGGAAGGGAATAGACAGTCAGTAATAATAACTGTGAATGTGAATCAGATGAACTCTGCTATAAAACGGAAGTCAACTGCAGAGTGGATTAAGAAACAGAATCCTACAATATGCTTTTTACAAGAAACACATTTGAAGCAGAGAGATACCCACAGAGTAAAGGTAAAAGGCTGGAGCAGAATATATTATGCCTCAGCTAAAGTAAAAAATAAGCAGGGGTAGCAATCCTTATCTCAGACAAAGCACAGGCAAAAATAGATCTCATTAAAAGAGATAAGGAAGAAAATTACATCTTGCTAAAAAGTACTATAGATAATGAAGTAATATCAATATTAAATATGTATGTGCCAAGTGGTATAGCATCCAAGTTCTTAGAGGAGAAGTTAAATGAGTTACAAGAGGAATTAGACAGTAACACTATACTAGTGGGGGATCTGAATCTCCCCCTCTCAGAATTAGATAAATCTAGCAAAAAAAAAAAAAAAAGAAAGAAGTGAAAGAGATTACTAGAAAAGTTAGACATGATAGATGTCTTAAATCTTAAATAAGATATTAGCAAGGAGATTACAGTAAGTGATCACCAGGATAATACACTATGGCCAGGTGGGATTTATACCAGGAATGCAGGGCTGGTTCAACATTAGGAAAACTATTAACATAATCAACCACATCAATAAGAAAACCAACCAAAATCATGTGATTATCTCAATAGATGCAGAGAAAGCTTTTGACAAAATACAGCACCCATTCCTAATAAAAACACTAGAGAGTTTAGGAATAGGTGGAGCTTTCCTTAAAATAATAAACAGTATCTACCTAAAGCTATCAGCAAGTATTATATGCAATGGAGATAAATTGGAGGCCTTCCCAATAAGATCAGGGGTGAAACAGGGATGTCCATTATCACCCCTATTATTTAATATTGTACTAGAATTGTTAGCTTTATCAATCAGAGAAGAAAAAGGAATTAAAGGAATTAAAATAGGCAAGGAGGAAATAAAACTATCACTCTTTGCAGATGATATGATGGTATACTTGAAGAATCCTAGAGAATCAACTCAAAAATTACTTGGAACAATGAACAACTTTAGCAAAATAGCAGGATATAAAATAAATCCACATAAATCATCAGCATTTCTATACATGACCAAAAGATTCCAGCAGCAAGAGATAGAGCAATTCCATTTAAAGTAACAGTAGATAATATAAAATACTTGGGAGTCTACTTGCCAAGACAAACCCAGGAACTCTATGAACACAACTACCAAACACTCTTCACACAAATCAAATCAGATCTAAATAATTGTTAAGATATCAATTGCTCATGAATGTGCAGAGCTAATATAGTAAAAATAACAACCTAAATTAATTTACTTATTCAATGCCATACCAATCAGACTACCTAAAAATTATTTTATAGAGCTAGAAAAAATAATAACAAAATTCATCTGGAAAAACAAAAAATCAAGAATATCCAGGGAAATAATTTTAAAAAAAAGTCACAGGAAGGTAGGTTAGCAGTACCAAACCTGGAGCTTTACTATAAAACGGCAGTCATCAAAACTATCTGTTACTGGCTAAGAAATAGAGTGGAGGATCAATGGAATAGGCTAGGCACAGGAAATGAAGTAGTAAATGACACTAGTAATGTAGTGTTTGATAAACCCAAAGACTCCAGCTTCTGGGATAGGAACTCAGTATTTTATAAAAACTGCTGGGAAAACTGGAAGATAGTATGGCAAAAATTAGGCTTTGACACACATAGTATATATGTGTGTATGTATATATGTGTGAATATATGTATACATATGTATATGTATGTATGCACATATACATGTATAGGTGTATGTGAATATGTAAATGTATAAACCATATGGATGGAGAGGGAACGGAATAAAACATTAATAATTTGAGAAATAATACTACTAAAGAAACTTTGAGTTTTCACATTTTATGTATTAGCTTTTAAAAGATGACAAAATGGAATATTACACATATTAGAAGTATTACAGAGAAGCCATTGTAAGTATATTCTTGGTGGATCTCTGAATTTATCCAGACATTTAGGAAAATAATTTGGTAATTATGCCTCCAAATTTACTAAAATTTTAATAGTCTTTGACCCAATACTACTACTACTAGAATTGTATAGAAAGGAAATCAAAGAAAGAATAAAATACCCCAATTTATGCTAAATACGTAAGCAAAAATAAATACATAAATGAATAACAGAAAATATAAATATATACATTAATGAATAAATAAATAAACATATAAATAAATGAGTAGACAAATAAGTGAATACATAAGTAAATGCTTATAGAAGTTCTTTTCACAGTAGTAAAAAGGGAAACTAAGGGGGTTCCCCACTTTTGGAACTGTTCTAAAATGATGATATATGAATGTAATAGAATTTTATTACTACATGTATCAGAAATTTAAAAAAATATATTATCAATTGACAAGTTGACTATATTGATAGTTTTACAAAGAAATGAAAAGATGCCTTTGAACCGTTATAGAGTGTACTAGGTAGGACACAGAAAAAAATTGCATACAATGACAACCACATTTGAAAATAAAACATTTTTAAATATCACTGAACTAAAATCTATGCAACGACAAATCATTATTCCAGAGGAACGAAGATGAAAATTGCTACATATCACACTGAAATGTAATATTGTTTCTTTTTTTTTTTTTTTCCCAATGAGATAGACATTGTTGACCAAGCTAACATGGAAATTTGTATTTTCTTTTTTAAGAAGTAGTAGTGGGGGCAGCTAGGTGGCACAGTGGATAAAGCACCGTCCCTGGATACAGGAGTACCTGAGTTCAAATCTGGCCTCAGACACTTGATACTTACTAGCTGTGTGAACCTGGGCAAGTCATTTAACCCCCATTGCCCTGCCCAAAAGAAGAAGAAGAAGAAG
This sequence comes from Dromiciops gliroides, assembly GCF_019393635.1. NCBI lineage: Eukaryota > Metazoa > Chordata > Mammalia > Microbiotheria > Microbiotheriidae > Dromiciops > Dromiciops gliroides. The sequence goes on from NC_057862.1 coordinate 684,840,668, forward strand.
AAGAAGAAGAAGAAGAAGAAGAAGAAGAAGAAGAAGAAGAAGCAGTAGTGGTGGTGTGTTTTGTTGCACTAGGGAGAGAGGAAAAGTGCAAGAAAATGCTTGTTGTTTGTTTGTTTTTATTGAAAAAAAAATAGAAAATCCAATTTGGCTAGATACTTTATTGCCTATGATGTCAGAGTAGGAAAGCAGATAAGATACATCTGCCTGAAACACTATGTCTTTCTCTATCATAGAGCATATTCTCCTCTTCTTATATTCTTGAAATGCCCAATGCATGGAGGGACCACATACCCAAGACTTGGTCCCATGAATCTTAAAAGAGATGGGATCAATGTTCCACCAAGTCCCGTAAGAAGTCACATGAAGAATTGTCATGTACTTCATCTTCTCCTGATGCAGCCGGAGCATCATTTCCTGCTCAGATCCCTTCATCTCCTTTTCTAGCCATCACAGTTTGAGTGTATTGGATAACTTCCCTGATGGCATTTGGGGTTTGCTGTTTTTTGGGGTTTTTTTAGGTTATACATTACAATCATGTTAAACATATTTCCACATTACTCAGAACAAAAAAAAAAAAATCAAGAAAAAATTTAAAAACAGCAATACCAAAAAAGCAACAACAAAATTTAAAATAGTATGCTTTGGTCTGCATTCAGACTCCATAGTTCTTTTTCTGAATGCAGAGAGTATCTTCCACCATAAGTCTTTTCACATTGTCTTGAATCATTGCATTTCTGAGAAGAGTCAAATCTGTCACAGTTGATCATCACAAAATGCTGTTGATACTGTGTACAATGTTCTCTTGGTTCTTCTCTTCACTCAGCATCAATTCATATAAGTCTTTCCAGGTTTTTCTGAAATTCATCTGCTTATTGTTTCTTACAGTGCAATAATGTTCTATTAAATTCATATACTACAAATTGTTCAGTCAATCTGTTACTGATGATAATCCCCTCAATTTCCAATTCTTTGCTACCATAAAAAGAGCAGCTATAAATATTTTTAGTACATATGGAAGCTTTTCCTTTTTCCATGATCTCTTTGAGATATAGATTTATATTGCTATGTCAGAGTATGCATCATTTTAAAGTCTTTTGAATATGGTTCCAATTTGCACTCCTGAATGGTTGGATCAGTTCATAGATCCACCAACATTGCATTAGTGTTCCAATTTTCTCTTATCTTCTCCAATGTTTGTCATTGTCATTTTTTGTCATATTAGCCAATTGGATAGGTGTGAGGTAGTAGATCAGAGTAGTTTTAATTTGTATTTCTCTAATCAGTAGTGATTGAAAACATTTTTTTTCATATTGCTATAGGTTAGTTTTAATTTCATCATCTGAAAACTGCCTGTTCATATCCTTTAACCATTTCTCTATTGGGGAATGACATATTCTAATATATTTGATTCAGTTCTCTATAGATTTTGGATATGAGGCCTTTATCTGAAACACTGTCTGTAGTTTTCTGTACTTTTGCCAATGACAGAATCATAGTTCTTGAGCAAAAAGGGAACTCTGATATAATTTGGTCCAAACCCCTTGTTTTACAAGTAAGAAAAGTTAGGCCCTGATTTGTCTAAGGTCATACAAGTAATAAGTAACATCTGTAAAGAATTAATTGTTATTTATGGTTTTTATGACCCCATCTTTTGGCTAGAATTTAAAAAAAAAACCTCGGTGTGCACTGGCCTGGGGCTCTGCAAACCACATGGTGCTCTACCCACTGGTTGTAGCCATTGCTATGGCCCTGGCACCTCACATCATCACCACTTGCTGACACCTACATGGGCCTGGCAAAATTATAATGATTGGCATCCCAGTGAGGGCAGTCATGTGACTGTCAGAGCAGTCAGCCAACTGGCTGGGGGCTGTGTGGGGTATGCTGTGAGGAAGGAAGCTTTTTTCCAGCATTCTAGCTGGAAGCTGGAAGGAGAGAGGAGTGTTGCTGTGTATTCTCAGCTGATTCCTGGGCGATGGTATTTTTTCAGGTTGTATAATTTCCTTTTCCCCATTTTATTTCCTTTCCTTTGATCCTACTGATCCTGTTTGTGTTATTTTTTAAAGTTCTAGCCAAAAGATGGGGTCATAAAAACCTCAAATAACAATTAATTCTTTACACATCTGATCCTTGGTCCCCTAATTTATTCAGACATAAACAGCAAGAGGCTATCTATGGCATTTTTGTGTCTTTCCTTTGTAATGCCATGCCTTATGTTGCAAAGTGTATCAAAATGACATTAACAAAGTAGGCATTTTTAGTATGCACCTGACCTATGTTTCCCTGTACACCAGAAAATATCTAAGCCCAAAACCACTGAAGATCTTCAGAAAAAGATGGGAATGGATAGAATTTTGAATGAAGACTGAAATTCTGTCAATTCTTATATAAAATCAAAAAGTTTATTAAACTCACAAACTATATAGCTATAGAAATCATTAGAAGAAAGAGTAAAAACTGAAGTTCAAATGAATTTTAAAAAATGAATTTTGACATTTGTGTTGTTTAGTGTTTTTTTTTAGTCATGTACCATGCTTTGTGACCCCTTTTAGAGTTTTTTTAGCAAAGGTTCTAGAATGATTTGCTATTCCCTTCTCCCTCTTATTTTACAGTTGGGGGACTGAGGCAAACAGGGTTAGGTGACTAGCCCAGGGTCACATAGCAAGTAAATGTCCAAGGCCAGATTTGAACTTAGGAAAAAGAGTCTTCTTGACTCCAGGCTCAGCATTCTATGCATTTTCCCACCTAGCTGCCCCAAATTTTAAAATACTAAACTGATTTTATCAGAGTCTTCAATATGGTGTGTCCCCATTAATATGTCCCAAAGGTTATACCTACAGTATATGAATGACCACATGAATATTTTGTTTTTAAAGAGAAAAAAAGAAAAAAAATATTTCCCTCATGTTTCAGCTACTGAAAAGTACACAGTTTGGGGCAGGAGCAGTATGTCTCAATGCATTTCTATTATCTCTCTCTTGTTGCCCCTGCCTTTCTCTCCATGCATCATAGCCCATAGTCTTTCTACTTAGTCAGCATCACTTTTCCTAAACATACCAATTAAAGGTGCTATTGCTAAAAGCCAAATAAAACCAAACAAGGTGGGAAAATTTTAAAAATAAAATTTAAAAATAAAAATTTTAAAAAGGTGCTATTGCTGCTATATACACTGCCTTAGGACTCAAAATGGAACTTCAATTCCTCAAAGCAGACCATTTCTCATGAGCAATATGCATGCAGAAAATTATGTTGAAGGTGTTATAACAGAAGAGTTGCAATGGGGAGAAAGAAATAGACAGAATAAAAGGATTTGCAATGGTATTTCACAAGTTGACATTCCCTCTGCCTCCAACCTTTGATTTATAGAAAGGTTGATTTTGGGATCGCTTCTAAAGATAATGTCCTGATATCTGATGATGGACTAGAGTGTCCCAGAAGAGTAGCAGATCTCACTTGAAGCCTAGCCTTTGACAACTGAAAGAATAAATCCTGAAACTAGCCTCAAGGGTTTCCAATAGGCCAATCCAATGGTATAGCCCATCAAGCAAGTTCTATCACCAGCATTAGCCTAAGTATTATAGAATAAAATAATAAGTGGATAAGACATAGTGTGCTTATTGTTACATGGAAAAAGTAACTTTTTGGTTGGCTAAGTAAGTATAATAAGTGTAGTTTGCTCTAAAAAGGCCCCTACTATGATTTCTCTTTTTGTTGTTGTTATTGTTCTGCTATATTATTTCACCTACTTTTCAGTCTTATTTCAAATTCCTGCCCACCATCTAACACTCTGTTGTAGTCAAACTGGTGTTTGAGCTGCTCTCTCTCTCTCTCTCTGTATTTCTCTTTCTCTTTCTCTTCCCCTTCTCTCCATCTATATCTTCATACATATAAAAATGTGCATAGGTATATACACATATATGTATCTATATGAATGTATTTCTATATGTGTATAAGTAAGTCATGCAATGAATAGACCACTGGGCATAGAATCAGGAAGATCCGAGTCCAATCCAGCCTCAGTTACTTACTAGCTGTGTGATTGTGGGTAAATCACTTAACTCTGTTTGCCTCAATTTCCTCATCTGAAAAATGATCTGGAGAAGAAAATGGCAAACCACTCCATTATCTGCCATGAATACTCTGAATAGAATCATGAAGAATCATTTTGATTCTTCACATGAGTGTATCACCGGGTTCTCATTTTATATGTCTCCATTTGACAAACCCCAGGGAAAAAACCTCTTTATACTCAATGCTTTTATTTTTTTTTCTCTTCTTAATAACTTCTCAACCAATTGCAGTTTGCCTGATGACTTGATCATGCCCTTTGTATTACTTTATCTAAATTACTTTATCTAAATTACTTCCACATTGCCAAATGCAATGATCTTTTCTCAGTTCTTACTTGTCTTACTATCTATGCTGAATTTTGTATTGTTGTGTAATGATTAGAATGATGACACCTGCTGGAGATTTACTGTAGGAAAGCTCCACCATGAGGAGAAGGCTTTTGAGGGCAAGGCCATGCGGCTTTTCTTTGGTGTCAGGAAGTGACATTTCTTGTGGGAGGAAGAGGGGGCGAAGCTGGTTCTCTCAGTCTCTTTTGCCAGGACTCTCATGGAGAGTGGAGCAGAACTGTAGCTCCCGAGATAGATAGATGAATCTAGGCCTTTCTCTTTCTCTACCAAATTCTTATCCTCCTTAATAAATGGTTAAAAGTCTAAACTATTGCTAAAGCTTATAATTTATTGGTGACCACTCATTATGTTTTAGATAGTATAGCTAGAATTTTAGCCCCATTACAGATGGCTGACCATGAAGAGGAAAGCTGAATCTCCATCTTCTGATCTTCTGGTTGGGTAAGAAATTTCCCCTACCCTGTCCCTTTATATCCGAAGTACTGCTAGGTATTGGCTGTTTCCCTAAGTACCCTGTTCCTGATTTTAGTCTGTTTAACCAGACAAATGGAGAATAAGATCATGTTAATGCTTTGTTTTTATGGATTTTCTATTTTTCTTTTTATTTTTGTTAGAAGAGAAAGCAAGGTGCTCAAACAAGAGAATACAAATATCTCCCCCTCTCTCAGCCATGCTTTTTCAGAGAAACCTCTGACTCCTACATTTTTTTTTCAAATTCTAATGCTAAGAGGTTCTCTAATTTTGTATGCCTGGAGGCAACAACCCAGCCTCTAGAAGCTTTTAATCCCCTAGCAGTGGCTGAAGGAGAATCAGTCCTGAGTTCAAAACCAAGTCTGATTCAAATTGCCCTGGTCCCTCCCCTCCTCTCCTGACCCCACCCTTTCTCCCTCCTCTAAGGCCACTTCCTACCACTGCCTTGGCCAAGCCCCTTAATCCTCCTGCCAAGGAAGTCCAGAGATCCAATGCGAATGTGCAGCTTTCTCTACTTACATTTGCAGCTTCTACTCAGCAGAGAAGTGAGGCCCAGCCCTTCCCCAGCCTAGCTGTGATTCTGATTTGACCTGCTGTGGTTCTCCCCAAAAATCCTTAGAAAACCCTTTAAATCCCAGATATGCTTGTTTTTTTCATAATTTTGCTAATCTGCTTTTGTCTTTTATTAGTAACCTTATAAAGCATTTGTATTATGAAAGGACTGACAGATAATATAAAGGGGTAAAAAAACAAGAGACAGTAAAGCTGAATACAGATGTACAAGACAAGCCTCATCATCATAGTTCAAGACTCCACTTCTTTTGCCATGGAAGGGTACATATTTTACAGAAATGCAGAAGTAAACAGCAAGGTATTGATATGAGTATTGGAGATTTTAGATATTGAAACCAAAAATTTTCTAAATTCACTCAGAGTAATAATGTCAGTTCAGAGGGTACATAGGATTTCTATGCTATTACATCTACATTTTGAAATTAACAGTATGGGTTTATTTTCATAGAGATTTTCATGCTTTTGAGATTGTGTTTTATACTTAGCTTTTTTTTTTTAAAGGGGAATATTTGCAAAAGCTTTTTATACTCATGTGATTAAGTTTATATTTTGTAATACTCTTATTAATGTTAATTTCATATTCATTTAGATTTCCCTAGTTTGAATTTCATTGTCTTTTATTCTTCCATGTGTATTTTCTTCTATTCATTCATCTATCTAATTTGGAAACAATGCAAGACGGTTTTGATTTCATAATACAATGTTAATTCTGGGAGTACTGTGCTCCCATATTCTGAGTTGTTTGTTTTTGTTATTTTTTTTTCTCTCTCTCAACTGTTTATTTGATCAAACTCTATAAAGCATTTCACTAGAAAATTGGTTGCTATGGAAAATGTAAATTGATTACAGAAATATTTTTGATAAGCATATAAATAAAAGAGTGGAATATTTGTAAAATTTTTCTTTTAAAAAAATGTTTTCTTTAAGATTGTGTTGTGTTTTAACTTGTATTTAAATATATTCCAATTTTTCACAAAAACAATTGTATACTTAGTAAAAAAAAGTATTATTTGAAATTATTGAATATATTATATAGTATATTATATTCTGAGTCAAGGTACATTCACATTTTTTGAGATCATTTATTATCCTCAATTTTTAAATCCATATGACTTGGATTATGGGAACTTATCATTTAAGACATTAATTACCTTCATTCTGAGTTATCATATGCCAGTTGACCACGATGCCATCCAAACACAAGAGGAATACATACAAGAGCAGACATTGAACTGTCAAATGAGGGGAGACACGCATGAAATCAAGGTATGGCTGAAGGAATGGCTTTTAACAAATGTTGATGTTGGTTTCTATTTGTTTAAGTTTTTTCCCCACAATATTGTACAGATGGCTGGAAGTTTTCATCCCACCCATCTCATTCTACACCTTGCTTCTATGCCCCCACCTATATGCCTGATGTCATGGACATCTCAATCCCATGCATCTGATTAAGTCTGAGTCAATTTCCTCCAATATGTTCGGTGGCATGGATTTATATCTCATCCACCTATTTTAAGCCTGGCACACTGCATGAGGAGTATATATTGCTTAAGTGTGGGAATGCTCATATCCCATCATTTCTCTGTTCTTTTATGGTAACCCCCATAATTATCTCAGGTGTCATGATAAATATAGTGTTGAATTTGACCTTGACATCTATTACCAATTATATTAGATTTTTTATCTTCTAGTAATGGCATGAGGATAATTAGGCAGATGATGGAAAAAGTGATGAAACAAAGATAAAAAATATTTTGTAAAATTAATGTCACAGCAATTGTCTTCTCAATTTATTTACCCTTCACAAGGGGGGACTATAGTAATATTAAGTTTTAGAGAATGTTTCCATTTTTGTTTTATTACATGTTTCATGTATAACAACTAAGATTCTGAATACCCTTAGATATGTTTTTGAGAACTCTCATTGTTTGATTTGATTATTGACAAAGCTATTTTAAAGTTTTGTTAAGCTCAATTTTGTAGGAAAGTTTCCTGGCTTATTACCAGCATCCACACAACAACCCCTGAAAAGACTTCCATTGCACAACTACACCCAGAGGAAACCCGAAGAATTATCTGAGAAAAGACTTTCAAAGACTTTGAATGAACAGTTTTGTTTTGTTGTTTTTCTTTTTTTCCTTCTGTTATTATATACACCATCTGTAACATGTATTCTCTGCAGAGTCCCTCCCTGTGCAAGGCTAGTGACAAAGCATCAAATTCATGAGGGACTGCCCATCTGGACAAAACTTTCCTCTCTCCCTTTTCTATATTGTTATTAACATATTGTTAGTTAGCATAGGGCATTATATTATGTTATTTTTGACTGTTTCATCAAGGAAACACCCTGTTTCTTGAAGAAACTAAGGGGGGGCTGTAACAATTGGAATGATGACACCTGCTGGAGACTTACTGTAGGAAAGCTCCACCATAAGGAGAAGGCCTCTGAGGGCAAGGACATGCAGCTTTTCTTTGGCATCAGGAAGTGACATTTGCTTGTGGGAGGAAGAGGGGGTGAATCTGGCTCTCTCATTCTCTTTCGCCAGGACTCTCATGGAGAGTGGAGCAGAACTGTAGTTCCCAAGATAGATAGATGAATCTAGGCCTTTCTCTCTCTACCAAATTCTTATTCTCCTTAATAAATGGTTAAAAGTCTAACTCTTGCTAAAGCTTATAATTTATTGGCAACCACTCATTGTATTTTAGATAGTATAGCTAGAATTTTAGCTCCCTTACAGTTGATCAACCTCTTCTGGATACTTTCTCTTCTCTGGGCATTTGTGACACTATTTTCCCTTGCTTCTCCTTTTTCTTTTTCCATCACTCCCCATTCTTTTTTGTTGAATAATCAAACACAATACACTATCTAACTGTCATGATCCCATAGGCTATTCCTTTCTCTTCCTTTGTTTCTCTATATTTTAAATTTTGGTGATCTAATCATCTTGCAATAATTCAATTATTTCTGCAAAGACACCTCTAAGATCTCTATTTCTAAGATTTCTATTCCCATGTCATTAATTGCTTATTGGGCATTTCTCACACAATTTTAAGTACTTATCTCAAACAAAACATGTCCCTAATAGAATTAATTTATCCCTCCCACAATTCAACCCTGTTTTGAATGCCTCCATTTATGTTGGGGCCACAACCATTTTCCTATTAATCTAAGTTATCAGCCTTAGATTTACCTTCTTCTCCGTATTCTTTTTAAATCCACAGGAAATAATAATTGTAAAATATTTTGTTCACCAAAAATCACAAAATAAAATTAAGGTGTAACAATAAATATCTTCATTGTCATCATCATCATCATCATCATCATCATCTCCAACATATTAAAGTAGTTGCTACCTCACATTGGTTGTAATTTGACTTCTCCATGTGTCATTCAATATTCTTCATAACCCGGTTCTAGTCTCTCTTACTTGGTTTCTTATAAATTAGCCCCCTTTCTGTATTTTATGGTCAAAGCAACTGACAATGTCTCCCATATGACATTCATCTCCCATCTCAATGCCTTTGTATAGATTGTCACCCTTGAACATTCTTCCTCTTCATTCCCATTACATAGAATCTGGAGCTTTCTTTAAAGCAAAATTTATTTTTTTAAAGCAAAACCAAAGTAATTTATTACCCTTCCCTGAATGTTATTGTGCTTATTTGCAGTGAGTCATTCAGATACCTTTAAATGTTTTTTTTTAATTATTCTCACAGATATCCTCCCAGTTTTGCCCTTCTCCTATTCCACTTTGCTTTAATACCTACATTCCCAAAAAAAAAGATCCTACTTCAGAGGTTGACAAGAAGGGTAAAAAATATGAGTTGATGTTAATTGACATGTGTGTGCTACCACTTTGCCTCCTGTCTGTCTGTAAATATGAATTGGCATACCTTTCAATAAACATCTTCTGTTAAGCAAGTAACCTTTATCCCAACCATATAAAATGAGAACTTTGTACACCCCCTTTAAATAGCTACCAACTCATTCTAATCTAGGCAAAAGAGTAAGATTTAGTCTGAGATTTAGCCTTGTTCCAAAGTGTTCATGACCTCTTCCTCAGATTCCCCACCATGTTTCTCTCCCTTCCAAACTCAAGGTCACTCCAGTTTACCTTGATCTTGATTCGTTTTACTTGAAAAGCACAATATCTGTTTCTCCTCAGACAAAAAGCTTTTCCTTATTTTCTCAGTTGTTGGCACTCTCCTCTTCTTAAATTTGCATTATATACATTACATATTTACCATCTCTGTGTATATGTTGTATCCTTCAAAAAAAAAAGTTAGCTTATTAAAAGTAGGACAACTCTATAGTTATTGTCATGTTGAACATTATTCGTGCTTAAGAAATGTTTATTGCATTGGGCTGAGTCTGAGAAGTGGTACAGAGTAGGAGGAATGCATTGATTTCAAACCTTCATATTGCCACTAGGTCAATGATTGATCTTAGACAGATGTCTTCTTTCATCTATTCCTAAGTTTCTTAGTGTATGAAATTATGTGTTTTCATTTGATAATGTCTACAGTTTCTTCCAACATTAAAGCAGACCTTACCATCAGATTGCATGTCAATATCAGGGATAAACTATAATGCAACATAGCTGCATAGAGAGTACCTAGTGGGTGACTAGAATGATAGGTTTAGACCATATTGTCAAGGGCTTTGAACACTAGGCTGAGGTATTTGGATTTTATTCAATAGGCAATGCGGAATTATGGAAGGTTTTTGAATAGGAACGTGAAATTACAAGCTCTATGCTTTAGGATCATTATTCTTGCAGAATTTAATTGAATGCATTTGAATGTAGAGAAACTGGATGTAAAAGGATGGAATAGAAGGTTGTTGTAATTATTAGAGTGGCAGACAATGAAGACTTAATCTGGAGTACTGGTTATGGGAATAAAGAGTAGGATACATGTGAGAAAATATATAGATAGATTTGATTGAATCTGATTGGATGATGGGGTTCCTGTGAAGACAACTCTAGATGAAGCTGAATACTTATTCATAGAAGTCTATGCCTTGTTTTGAGCTATAAGGGAATGAGAGACAGATGGTCTTTTTTGCTATTTAGTGTATGATGAAGAGATAGTGGCTAGATGAGAGTAGTTAGGTATAATTGGAAATACTTTAATGACAGAACTGAAATGGTGTCATTATCAGATCAACAATGACTTCTAGGCTTGTCTCCAAAAGAATGACTCAGGTCTCTGTATCTGGATTTTTGTTATTCGATATATTTATACATAATTTCATTGTCTTTTCCTACTTAATTATTTCAAAGTCTGGTTCATGTTGACCTATTAGGATAGATAGATAGATAGATAGATAGATAGATAGATAGATAGATAGATAGATAGATAGATAGATAAGACAGACAAACAGATAGATCTACCCCCAATAATTTCAATGGTCTCTGATTCCATTCTTTCATATCCAGGTTCTCTCCATCTATCTAGATCTATCTATTTATCTAAATATCTATCTTTCTATCAATGATCCATCATCTATCTATCAACTATTTATCTATCATCTATCTATATATCTCTCTATCTATCTATCTATCATTTCTACTAAGTGCCTACTGTGTACCATATGTTATTCTAGGTTTCTGGATTATGAATATAAGAATAAAAATTCCCTGCTCCAAAGGGGTTTATATTCTAATACTGGGAGTTAAAACATAGGAATTGATGGCCTGGGGAGAAGAATCTTGATCCTGGGATAGTAGTTGAATCTATATTGCAATTAATAGTTATGCTCTTTTCCCAGAAAGAATGGGACAATTTTATTTGTTACTTTCCCAAGAACAAAACATTGAAAGAATAAGGGGGAACATGGGATAGAGAGAAATTATGTATGATAATTAATGTACATTACAATGCAAGGTGTTCAGAGTCAAGATATGAGGAGCATGAACTAAAGCTACATTAGATATAGGGGGTTAAAAAAAAGATATAGTGGGTTAAGTGAGTGCTGCAGGCACTCATTTTCTAGTAAGCACAGCTCATCCTCAGTACATACAGATCCAAGTTTAGTAGATTAACTCTCAGGTAGTGAGTGACTCAGGGAATCCTCTCTGCAAGTTTCTTTTCTAGATGACAAATGGGTTTGGTAACAGTGTAAATAGTGAGATGTCTAGAGTAGCTATCCATTCTAGAATACCTGTGGACATAATTTCTCTTCCCTGAACAACCTAAGTTTCATCCCCTACTTTCATGGGACTCATGTTTTCACCTTGTACTATCATTATATGCATTCACACATGTATATGTATATTTTTGTATTATTATAGCATGTATATAGTTGATTGTCCCTTTACTTACCACCTCTGTGATTTGGGGAAAGTGATTTAGCTATTCTGAGTCACCATTATCATGTGTGCAAAATGGTGTAACTTCTGTTTAAATGACATCCTTCATTGTATTCAGATATTGTTCCTTTAAGTTTGATAGAGGGAAACCCAGAACATTTAGGACTGGCAAATAACTATCATCATTATTAGAAATTATTTAGTCACTAAGAGAAAACTAAGAGAACTTAATTCCATAAGAGATTTAGACATGTAACTCATAGCAGGAGGAAACACTGAGGGATTGACATGTAACTGCCATTGGAGTTTGTGAAGTACTCAGAGAGTTAACTATTATCTTTGAGAGTCTGCAAGGATACTGTGAGGAGATTAAGGTTAAATGACATTCTGGAGGGAAATAAAGTATTTTTAAATTCTCTTTATTTCTAATGAAGATGGAATAGAGTTAAATTTTATTTTTCATTCTCCACTAGCTGTTTTCCTCTGGAGTTTTCTATCATGCCCAGGCACTTCTTCATCTTGCAATATCACTGCCTTGGAAGCCACATTTGGTCAATACCCTCAACTCACTGGAGCCCCCTCTTTCTCTCTGAATAGAAGCTGGAGGACAGGGAATTTCTTTCGACAACTCCATTCAAGAATGGCACTAGGCTGAACCAGCTCTTCATTTCCTATTGGGTTGCACTCCCCTGTACTTTACCAAATATGCTTCCACATTTCAGATTCTGTTTGTGTGTTGTCTTTCCATGAGATTGTAGGCTACTTGAGGGTAGGGACTCACATGATCATTTGCCTTTTTTGTATCCCCAGTGAATATCTCACTGCCTCTCATAAAGTAGGTGCTTAATACATGTTTATTGAATGACGCATTCTGAGGAACATTTCTGAGGGGACATCAAATATAATAAGAAGAATACAGAGGTGAACTCAACTAGTATATTTAGAAGAACAATGAGGCAAATTGTATAAAATGTAAAGATGAAAGGATAATAGATGAAAAACTAGACAGCATCTTAATGACCAGCAAGTCCAACTTCCTCATTTTAAAGATGAGGAAAATGAGGCTGTTGAATGTTGAGTATCTTGTCCAGTAATAAGCACAGAGTTGGGAAATTCCTAAGGGAGTATTTTAATTCAGGTCTTCCTAACTTTAATACTAGGACTCTAGGCATAGTGTCATTCATCTACTTCAAATGAATTATGTCCTGAAACCAACTTAATTATTAAGCTCAATGAAATATTTGGCAATCCATGATGGGTGAGAGGAATTTGAGTCACCAATTTATTTTTGCTTATTTTCCAGAGCACAGAAATGATGCTGATAGGAACTATCATAGTTGATATGTTGGTTAAATATCGATGTCTTTGTATTTTTGCTGATGCCATTAGATGGAATGGCCAATGGTATCTATGTTTGTTGAAACTTAGAAACTTAAGTTTATAAGAGGGAGAAAGAAAAAAAAATAGTTTGTGGGCAGCTAGGTGGCACAGTGAATAAAGCACCAGCTCTGGATTCAGGAGGACCTGAGTTCAAATCCAGCCTCACACACTTGACCCTGGACAAGTCACTTAACCCTCATTGCACCACAAAAAATAAAAAAAAAATGATAGTTTGGATAGAGTAAAAACACTTTTGCATTTAAAAATAAATTGAATGGGTTCAGAGTTAATGAATTCACTATTAAGAAATATTTCTCATTATAAATTATTTCTGAGAATATCCCAGGTCATATACACTGGACTGTCTTCGAATCTTGTGAGGAAAGAAAAAAATATACAATGTATGTGTATGTATATGTATACATGCATATATATATAATATATGAGTATATACAAATATGCTTATATACATACACACACATATATATATGTATGCCATACAGTACAAAGAAGAAAATCTCTCTTATTTTGTCATTTGGATAGGTAAGTATTGATACTGATAGAGAGGATTGCACTAAAACTAAGGAGTAGATGGTGACAGAGTAGTGACTTGTGTCCACCAGTGTGATGCAAAACCAAGAACTGAATTGGACTAAAGTGATCTTAAATTTCATCAAAATGAAAAAGATTTTTACGAGTTGCTATAAAAAAGGCTACCTTGGGGGGAGGACATCCTCAGATGTTCAAATTAGTAATTGGTAAAATAAAATCCAATTTTGACTAACTCGAACATCCATTGGAATGAGGGCCAAAGGAATGTCACAAGAAAACTAAACTGTCAACAGTCATGTGATCCAATTCAAAGACATGTTTCTATGAAAGCTCTTTGCAGTTCCTTTAATATTGTGGGAATATGAGTGGTTGTTATATTAGGGCCACTATAAATATTAGTGTATCTTTGAATCCTCCATAACCCTTCACAAGATGTTCAGTATTTATCTGCTGAATTGAATGGAAAAAGGCAAGACAGACAGGTAGTGACATTCTGGAACTCGGGTTTTCTTGTCTTGAAAGAATACTAGGGTTCCACATAAAGCAACCTTCAAACCTGACCAAGAGTTATTGATGTATCTCAGAGAAATAAGAAATCACCATCATGAAGAGATGTGTCATTAAGTAAATAACCAAAGGGTATTATACCTAAAGTATCATAATATAGCATTCCAAAACAGTCTTCCTTTCATATAGGCCAGTCCGCTGTAAAGGACCATTGATAACAGGGAAAAGAACTGAGAGCAAGGATATTGGTGGGGGGAGAGGTTCATTTTAGCAGATATCAAGCATTTGGCAATGCAATGTTCTTTACACTGATAAATTTGTAGTCTGTTTATCTGACTGTGTAACTGACTGACTGTCTGTGTCTCTATATCACTCTATTCCTCTCCCGTTTGCTTTATTCCCCATCCATCCACTAAGTTTGAGCTTAGGAAAACAACAACAACAATACAATTTGGAAATCAGGTGCATATCTGCAACCTATTTTTTTTTTTCTGTATAAGCCAAATACCACAAACCATACCCAGAGTATCTCCACTTTACAATCTGGTAGCTTTCAATTTTAACTCTCTATTCATACTAACCCTGATGATTAGCTTTCTTATTGCTATGCTGTTGAAAGACTCCAAGTGTTATTAGCACTTTCTAAACTCAGTGCCCTCTATATTGGGGGAACTCAAAATTGAGCACCTTCAGACAAGTGTTCAGTTGCTCTACCCTAGTTATAGTTTTGCCTAACAGCATGCCTGCTGTTTACATAGAACAGAACCCTGTGAGAATAAACCTTCTTGCATCTGATGGTTTCATATGCTTGCTTTCTGATATGAGTCCTAAGAGACAATTCTAAGTCATAAATGTACGGCTCAGCTAAATAAGGCTCTTTTAACCTTAGATGACACAATTTATTTCTCTAATAATCTGTGGCAACTACATATTCCTCATTATGGAGCTTGGGAGAAGGATTGGGCTCTGGATGTATGACTCCATTAGAAATAGTATCTTTTTTCTCCTGTTGTTTATTGTCCTAATTTACAGCATTTTGCTGGGAAGAAGATGTACTGTGTTTGGGTTCAGAGACTTGCACTTTCTACCTTGCAAATGCACAGTCCATTAAAAATAATCATCTCTTACATTTTGTACAATACTTTATACTAATAAAGCCATGGAAATATTTATGGAGAACAGGGCAGGAAATGTAACTGCTTTAGGAGCTGGATACTTAAAACTGGGACCCAGGCATTCTCAAATGAGACAATAGCAACAACACTCTGCATTATGTAGTGGATAGAAAACCAATGTCAGAGTCAAAATGACCCAGATCCACAATCCCATCCTAATTGTATGACCATGGTTAAGGCATTCTTGTTTCCTCTGGGACACTCTCTGGGACTACACACCACAGATGACTTTAGTAGAGGGTGTTTCCTGTGCCAGTAGAATCACAGCTTTTCCCCTTCCAAGTGTGAGATTTAAAATTGGATATAAGAGCATTAAACTCCCCTTTAACCTTTCCCTTTTATATCTCCCAGACCAGTAAGAGAAAGAAACCTCTGAGCTTTAGTTAGAAATGGATTATTTAGCTTTTATTGTTTGGGAATTAATTAGCCAACAAACAAGGTGATGCTGATTAGAGAAATAGGAAAGTAGAAATACAAATAAATAGTCTTAGATCTAAGCTTAGTCTATATTCTGTATAGAACTCACCAAATCCCAAAGCCACCTCTGAGGCTGAGAACCATGTCAAGCACGTGCTATTACAGAGGACCAGGCCAATCACCAAGGACCACGCCGTCAAACCTGAGTCAGCATGTGTGTGCAGAGCGAGCGAGAGATCACTTCCATTCTCTCCTTGTTTGTAAGCTTGTACCCCGGAAATGGAGTGCTTAGCAGACACATGGCTGTTCATCATGGTCTTCCCCCCAAAAGTGCGGTCCTTTGAAAATTGGCGTCCTTCAGTTATTGCTAACCAACTCTTAAATCTTAGTAAAAAAGCTTTCACTTTTCACCACACAAGCCAATAAAAATGAGACAAGATTTCAGGCAGCTGATTCAGAGTATAGAATATGGGACTTGGAGTCAGAAAGGCCTGAGTTTAAATCCTGCATCAGAAACTTCATAACTGGGTCCTCCTTCAAGTCATTCAGCTCTTGCGCTCCTCAGTTTTCTCATCTGTTACAGGTGTGAATAATAGCACTATTTATCTCACAAGGTTATTGTGATGATCCTGTAATTTAACTTGCTTTTCAAACTTTAAATAAAACAAAATCATAGAATTTAAGGCCTGGAAGGGGCTTCTAGTTTAACACATTATATATATATATATATATATATATATATATATATATATATATATATATATATATATATATATATATATATATATATATATGTATAATATGCATATGAATATGTGTTATATTTATATATGTATGTATGGAATATGTTAAACTAGAATACTTGAATTATTATAATATAAGTATAATATTAAGTATTATAAGTAAAGTTTTATGGTATAGTCATACCATAATATTTTATCACATATCATCACATATATTGGAGATGAGAAGTATCTCAGTGACCATAAAAACCAATCCCTCATTTAACAGGTGAAAAAACAAATCAAAACAACCTAAGGTTCATAGAATTGATGACTTGCCCAAAGCTTTATAGCTAGTCAGTATAAGAAGCTACTCTTGAATGCATGATGTCTGATCCCAGTACCTTTGACCCCAGTTCTTATGGTCTTTCAGGTAGAGTCTACTGTCTCACCAATGGCAAATTGCATATCTGTAATGCATTAATATTTAAATAGATGAAATGCCCAGATTGAAACCAGAGAACCAGAGAGAAGCAGTTTTTCTTTGGGAAATTATGAATCTCCTTTACTAAGTTAGAACTTTCCCCTAAATCAGAAGAGGCCTATCTTTTATACATGAATATTTGTATGTATGTATGTATATATATATGGATATACATTTCTGTATAGTGTATATACACTTAAATAGAAGTCTATATGTGTGTATGTATAGATAGATATATAGATCTATCTAATATTCTATTGCTGCTATTTCACATCTGCATTAATTTAACATTTGAGTGTCCAATGAATTAAATATAATTGTGCATAAGTATTTTTTCAGATAACAATGTAAATGTGTTCAGTTTGTAACACATAAGATAAAGAACTCTGATTAAACAAGAAGGAACAAAGCATATCATTACACAATGACTATTTAAAGAAGAGAATGTGTAAACTGAGAGAAAAATAGAAGTTTTGGAAAAGTCTTATGCTTGCCTGGAATCTGGGGAGGTTAAGATAATATAAACCCAATTATTTAAGTTAAATCTAGATTTCCATCCTCTCTATCATGGACAATGTCCATTAATAATCTGAATTCTTGTCTCTTGATTGCATTTTTCCCTATCTACTGTCATATTTCTTGATTTACAACTTCATATCCCTCAAAAAAAAATTGTGCTGAGGCTTTCTGCCTCTTTTAACTGTAATACACTTTTTTCTGTAAAACCACAGTGACAGAATGCCATATTGGACCATCACACTATTCCTATTTCTGCCTGTGTTAAGTACATTTGTTCCACAGAATCCAGAAATATCTGCTGGTTTCCATCTTCATGTTCAGCAAATACTGTAGATTAGGCACAGTAAAGAATCTGAAGAAGAGTAAGACATAGCCCTTAAATTCAACAAACTCATCCACCACTTAGGATGGCTAAGATTAGGGCAGAAGCCTTTCATGAGTTGGTAGCAGTAATAGTTGAATTATCCATATTGTTTCTATATTGTTATATGGTATAGAAAGTGCTTCGGAGGCAGGGTATCACCCAATAAATTCATTTCTACTCAACTAACATTTATGAAGGGCCTACAATGTGCAAGGCCAGCATGGCTCATAGGTCTTATATTATTTCATGGATCACAGAACACCACAGTGTCTTTCCAATTTCTTTGATAAGAGTCATCAGAAAAGTGACCATTTTCTTTTTCCAATCATACATGCCCTTCATGATATAGAATACAATACTTTTCATGCCCAAATAATTGCTGACCATAGACTTCAGATTAGTTAAATGTTTTTAGACATCTCTTCAGAAATTGTGGTGTTCCATGACTTACATTTTTATATCAGTGGGATAATTGACTCAATTTTTGTTATCAGGTAGCAGGTAGGGATCATTAAAAATTTTTCCAATGGACAAAATACGATCCAAATTATTCTATTTAATTCTGGGTGAAGCTCATTGTTTAACTTTAGTGTCTGTCTAATGTTATAGATGATGATGAATAAACACAATAGACAGAACACTGCACTTGAAATCAGGAAGATCAGAGTGAAAATTTTGTCACGAACACTTAGTAGCTAGGTGACTGAAGAAGCTTCTTAATATCAATTGTCTGTGAAATGAAATTTGAATGCTCATAGCACATAGGCTACAAAAGTTCCTCAGTCACTCTCCACTGCTAGAGTTATCCATCTGTCTGTCTGTCTGCCTCTAATTCCAAGCAGAAAGAGAAGGAAGCTCAAAATGGCAGTAAACCCATGGGTTTAGGAAAAACTTTGATAAGAAAGATGATCACAAAGGTACCCCCTACTGAAGGGGTCAAGAAATATCACTGATACATTCCTAGTCCTGTGGCTTTCCATGAAATCAGGTTTTTATTTTTTATTTTTCCTGCTGCTTTTCCTGTTCAGCTGTTGAGATCTATAGTTCTTCCTCTCTGTCTGTATGTAAGACTGTATGTGTCTGTAAACTCCCCAAAATAATTTCATTACACCTATTGCAACAATAAAAATATCCTAACTTATTTTCTGGGCTGAGCAGGAAAGATGTTCACTTTTGACACATTCTAAGGTGCTAGTCACTTGTGAATCCCATTAAAACTGCAGTCAGTCATTGACACAAGATCTTGTTTCAATCTAAGTAGATGTTAAAGACTGAAGGCATAGGAAAATAAAACTAGAGAATGAACCAGAATATGACAAAACCCATATGTAATCTAGATAGGAAGTGATATAGGACTTTGGAATAAGGATAATTTATTATGAGTAATCAAACAGTGATTGCAAGGGAAGGCTTCTTTTTTTTTTCTTTTTTCTTTTTTCTTTTCTTTTTTTTTTTTTTGGTGAGGCAATTGAGGTTAAGTGACTTGCCCAGGGTCACACAGCTAGTAAGTGTCAAGGGTCTGAAACTGGATTTGAACTCAGGTCCTACTGAATCCAGGACTGGTGCTCTATCCACTGGGCCACCTAGCTACCCCAAGGGAAGGCTTCTTAGCTTATTTTATAATGGCAATTTTCACATCAAACAGTCCCACTTATTGTCTCATATGTATAGCTTTCAATCTGTCATTTGCTTGCTTTCACTTCATGCATGCAATGACCATCCTTTCTTACCTGTACATCTTAGAATTTCTGTCTTCCTTCTAAATGTCATTCAAGTGTCATTCCCTACAGATGGTTTTCTCTAACTTACCCAATCGCTCGTGCCAATACTTCAACATTACCATTATTTCATATTTACTTTGCATATATTTTATATTTATTTTATCTGTATGCCAATCCCCCCAAAATTTGATATAAGGTCCTTGAGGTCAGCAATTATCAATTTAAAAACTCTGTTTTGTAGCACAGTGTCATACATATGGTAGGTGTTTCATAAATGTATGTATTTTGTTGTTGCTTGGTTGTTTGTCCTTTGTTCTTGAAAAGGACCATGATATCAGGAAGTAATTTCATGACTTGCAATAAATTGGATTTAAGTGAGGGTGGCCTGTGCAATGTCACCATCCTCTTTATCTCCTCTAAAACCATCTGTGGTTCTAGTGGCAAGATATACATCAGGAAGACTGGAGATGGCCCTAGATGTTTGAAGTAATCAGGATTAAGTGACTTGCCCAGGGTCACACAGCTAGTAATAGTCAAATGCCTGAGGCTGGATTTGAACTCCCATGCTCCTGACTCCAGGACCAATGTTGTATTCACTGTACCACCTAGCTACCCTATGCATGACAAATTCATTGATGGACTGAGATTTTAGCTGAGTGTGTAAGACTCAATAAAATTTTGAAAACAGAAGTTAAGCGGGAAATGTTATTTAATTGAGTTCCATGTGGGGCACATAGTCCTTTCATTATTATCTAAAAATTGCTTCCTTGGATACCTGTTTAGGCATTTCCAACTGTATAAAAATCTATCATAGATGCATTTTTCATGGTCTATAAACTCGTCTCAGTTGAATAAATACATTTAACCTAAGAATCTGCATCATGAGTAGGGAGCTTGCTGACAAATTGCACAGGCAACAACTGCCTCTATGCAAATATCCCTACAGTGCTTTGCTTTTCTAGTTTGCAAAAGGAAGATAAGTTTATGAGCTTTATTATCTGTTCTCCCCAGAGACACAGCCAGGCAATAGAGTTAATCAAATGGCCTGATGTGATTTAGAGAAAAGTTGCTTCATTACATCAGATGATTGAATAAATCCATCCATCAATCATTGAATTCATATTGGACATGTTTAAGTACCCTGTCTAACATAGTTCCAGGTCCTGATGTGTATGCTTACGGTCTGACACCCTGCTTATCTAAGTTAAGGGAGGTTCATCACCAGGTTGCCTGTAAAGTGATATTATTTTTTCTTATGATAATTCTTAAATACAAGCTCTTCAATTTTAGAACCATTGCGATCTGTGACATTAGAGGAAATAAGTGAAAAAAACACAGTATATAATGGATATAGAGATGAACTTGGCATCAGGCGCATATTGGTTCAAAATTTGTCCTTGACATTCCCTAATTGGGTGACTGTGAACAAGCCTCAACTTCCATGATTCACTTCCTCCATATGAAAAACAGAAAGAGTAACAGTTTCTACCATCAGTGAGCTTCAAGTGACATAATTAATGTAAAGCATTTTTTTTAATTTCAAAACTTCTTATAATTGTTTAGTTGTTATGATTGATAATTTTCACATATATAGTATTGATCAAAGAATACTTTGCAAAGAATACTTTGGAGATCTCAGATCTCTGTGGATTGTGAAAAGATGAATTAAATTACTATTCTTTGTGGGTGAACATGAGTGAATGAAGAATGCAAGCTCAAGTCTTGAGGTTTCACTTGAAAGCATGTTTTATACAAATCTGAAAGCAGCACCTCATACTGTTCCAAAAGGATTTTTTTGTTTCAACCGTCAGGTCTATGCATGGGAAAAAAAAAATGTTCCATATAGCTTAGAGTTTATGAGTGTTGGAGATGGTGACATCTATAAAAAAATAAGGTTATTTTTATGGATCAATGCTATGCCTGCATTTTTATGGTAAAAGTTAGTTCAATTATTATAGTTGTGTTCAAATACATTTTATTGACTGAAATCTCAAGGATATTTTGAGGTCAGCGTTTGTAGTATGAGGATTTGTTATCTGTCATTCCATAGAAGAAAGGAAACTTCTGATGTATAATTCTAGCCACCAGGTCATTTTTGTAGGGTATTTAGTAGGTGCTAAATTGTTATAGTCTTAAGTTATGGGTTGCACTTTGTCGTATGTTTCCTTGCATAATCTAAATCCCTTACTGTATAAATATAGAAATAGATGTAGATGGACATGCATAAACATGTACATATCTATATAGCCACACATATATATATATATATATATACTATATACATGCATAACATTGCATGTGTATACATTTATTGCATATAATATGTGTATATACACATACATATATGTAGTAGATTTTTGACATCTTTATCAAGTACTCTTAGCATCTCTAACAATCCTCTTCATCTTTGCAGGTATAGAAGTATTAATCAGTCTACAGTTGACTGAGGGTAATAGGTTTTATATTTTGTAAATATTTTATAGATTTTTGCCTCCTGGGGGCACTTGCCCTATATGTTATGATCTATTTTACAGTTCTGAAAAATATGCATTCATTGGAATGGCAGTGGCATTAATTAATATACATTTTTCCTATTTAGCATTGATTTTAGAATCAGTAAGCAACTGAGCAATATGAAATCACAATATTCTCCATGACATTTTTATGAGCAATGTGTTTTTCCTGGAGGAGCTAATATATTTGTAATAATGCCTTTAATTGAATGATTCAATGTGGCCTTAGATTCTGAAATGGAGACTTTAATTTCTATTTTTCCTAAGTGTACATTAAGCTTTTTACACCTAAAAAATTCAGTTGATATTTTGATATGACCGTTGAAAAATTATCTAACATGAATAAAATGCTTAATTTCTTTTAAATGGATCCATATATTATATGTACTCCATATTCTTTGTGTTTTAATACACTTTTTCTTTGACTTTTTTTTAATTTTAGAAGGTATACTTTGATCAAGAAAATGATAATGGATTTAAGTCTACAAAAAAAATAAGAGATATAAACTCTTTCTTTTAAAAAGTGCCATATTTTATATGAAACATTATTTTCATTATGTGTTAGATGACATGTTTCATAGTGATAAGTTTTTAAAGTAAAAGAGAAATACTCTAGTATTCTCAATATATTTTGATCCTCTTCTTATTTTTGCCCTGTGAGTAAGCCATTAGTACATAACTGTAAAAGGTTTTGCGATAATTAAAATGACAACATTTTTATATGTTTTTATAAATTTATAGACATACATACACATATTTGCAAGACATACACACATGTAGCGATAGATACACCCTAACATGTCTCTATATACACATATATGTATATATTAAGATACTTGTGCACATTCTCAATAACTACAAAATCCATAATAAATCAGTATTTATAATATCAGGATGTTTTAGCTTAGTTTTTTTGCTCAGCAGTAATGGGATCATCTCTTGTAATTGTTATGAATTTTACTTTCCTGGTACAAGCCACTTAGGTGTCACAGTATATAAATCATTGGCTCTGGAGTCCAGAAGACTAGAGTTCAAATTCAGCCTTAATCTCTTACTAACTGTGTGACCCTGGGCAATTCACTTAACCTATACTTTAATTCCCTTATCTGTAAAAGAGGGATAATAATAGCACCTGCCTCTCAGGGTTGTTGTAAGGATCAAATGAGATAATAGTTGAAAGGCACCTGACACATAGTATGGGCTATATAAATGTTATTGTTGTTTTGCATAAATACTGTAAGAAACTGATAAACTGAGACTGAACCCCCAGTCTGATGCAAAGCAGGAAGGCCATTTATTCTTGACCTTGCAAGGACTGGCAAGTACCTCCTTTTAGGTACAGAGGATTTTTTACAATGAAATTCCCCTTTTATCCTAAATCTAATGCAAGGTGCCTCCCCCATCTGGGTTCACATTCTTTACTGACACCTCTAAATATATAGACCACCCTCCTTTCCCCTCACCCCCCCAGGTATGGAGCCACAGTGGCTGCCCCTACCTCTGGGACAACCAGACACTGAAAATTTATGAATCTTTGTTATCTAACTTTAGAAAATCTCTGTTGATTCAGCAGGGAAAAGGAAGGGAAATTTTGGGGAGTGGGAATAAGCTTTTAGGGCTTGAATTATGTAGTTTGTTCTTATCTGAGAGGAATATCCTGTACAACTTAATTGTTATCTCAGCAGTAAAAAGGAAGGAATGGTGGAGAAAGGGGAGAAGGGCCCAGGACTTGAATAACGTATCCTGCCAATTGAGGCATTTCTATCAAACACATAATTGACTAACATTTGGAGTGATAACTTGTATCTCAAGTGCTAGTCATGACTATGTCCTGTGTCCTGTATATGTTTTCTAAGGTAAGTTATTTTACCACTCTAGAATCAGAAGATTTTATTTTATTTTATTTTTCTTTTCACCACAACTTTATTTTTTTTAAATTACATATAAAAATAATTTTCAACATTCACTTTTGTAAGATTTTGAGTTCCAATTTTCCCCCCACCTTCCCTTCCCTCCCCCCTTCTGAGGCCAGCTAGCCATTTGATGTAAGTTAGACATTACAATCATGTTAAACATATTTCCACATTAGTCACATTGTAAGAGAAGAGTCAGAACAAAAGAAAAAAAACAACAACGACGAAAGTGTCATGGGGTGAGCACCCCAGAAGTTCTCTGGGGCACATCAAGGAATCTTCTCCTTGAAGAAACTAAACCAGAGGACAGATAAGCCTAGAGAGATAAGCAGAACCAGTTTGGACTGAGCTAGCTTTTGGACCTCCACCCTTCATTCTGGTCTCCCTTAACCCTGGGGAGATAAATTTGGGTGTGGCTGCAGCCTTTGTGTCCTGAAGAGGGATCAGTAGCCACCCTTCACCCAATTCCTCTGGTCAGTGCCAGTGGGCATGGTCCTCCCTCACTAAAGGAACTTTCCACAGGCAGATGCTCCACCCCCATCAGTCCTCGATAAAAGTACCTACCGGTCTCCAGTTCGAGGAGATTGGCACCTCTGAGCCATGTGTTTTGTGCCTATGTCCCCATGAGAAGTCGAAGGATTTCTTTCATGGTTTCCCTCCCCCCACCCTTCCCTTCCCTTGCCCCTAAATAAACTACCACCTTATTTTAACTACTTTTGTGTGCAAGAGGGTGTAATTCTTTAAAGAGGAATTCCTAAGAACCCCAACGCCTAACCCTAACCCAACCCATTTCCCCCACTACAAAAGTTAAAATAGTATGCTTCAATCTTCATTTGGACTCCATAGTTTTGTTTGTTTGTTTCTGTATGAGGGGAGCATTTTCCTTCATGAGTCCTTTGGCATTGTCTTGGATCATTGTATTGCTGAGAACCACTAAGTTGATAGTTGATCATCACACAATGTTTTTGATACTGTGTACAATGATTTTAAAGATCTTAGCCTGCTGTATTATTCTATGATTCTAACAATTCATTCAGTGAAAGGACACAAGTCTTTGTTTCATTCCTAATGATTACATAATCATAGATGAAATCTTGAATGATCTTGAAGACATATCATCTTGTCCAGTAGCCACATTTTTCAAATGAGGAAAATGACCTGCCAGAGATAAAGCAACTTGTATAAGGGAGTTTGGCATAGAATCAAGATTTAAACTTAGGCCCTTTGACTTTTGATAACTACAAAATTTACTGAGAACTGACTGATTCCCCACCCAGTCTCCCTACCCAGGTAGATGAATTGCTTCGGGCTGACTGTCTTTGTTATTTCCAGATTCTTGTAGGACTTGTGGACCTCTGCCACCTCCCCCCAAGCAATTTATCCCCTCCCAAGGTTTCTCCACCTTGATCCCTGGACTTTAAGTTAAAGGATCCACCTACAGTAAGTAGTTTCTATTTAGAATTAGTAGCTTCTATAATTAACTCAGGAACAATTCTAGTGTTTCTTTTGTTAAAGGTTCCTTTATATTAAGTAGTTGTACCTGCCTGGAGCTATCTTTTGGTTCCCTTCTGTTCTATTACCCATAGAAACCAGGTCCTCAGTTCCCATCTTTGGGTATTCCTAGCTTCTGAGCTTTGAGATACCATGAATTATAGTTCCTCTGCCTGATTAAAGACCTTATTACTCCTATATTGATTGTTTCCTTAATTTCCAGGTTAGCCCTTTAATATGGTATGCTTTTCAGTGTTTCAGTACTTTTCCTTCCTCCCTCCCCCTTCAGACATTTGTGATTCAATTCCTGGCTACTTAGCTTCCATCCCCTACTCTCTATTGATTCTGCTCCCTTGATAACCTCTCAGGGCCTTTATGTGCAAAGTTCCATGGTCTTTTGCAGTTGTCTTCTACATAGACCATCCCATAGTCTTTGTTATAGTTGAACACCCTTTCCTCCAATCCCTCCCTTTTGTGTTTTATATTTCTGCTTATTCTGATCTGTCTTTCCCTGCTACTTATCTTTCTACTTTGTGGCTTCAAACCTGACCCTGTGCTAAGTGCTTTTACCAATGTGAGAAAATAATTATTAATAATGGATTTCTTGAGGGGACCCATTTTTGGTTGACTTTCTACCTTCCCCCCCATTTCAGAGAGGTCAAATTTTTAGGAGGAAGTTTTAATGCTGTGCAGGGCATACAATAGAAATAGAGATAGATTCTTTGTGTCTTGTTCAGTAAATTGAGGGGATTAAGCAGCACCTATCTGGACTTTGACTTTTGCCCTCAGTAATTCTGTCCCCCATTAGACCCTAATGTCATCATGTTAGAACTGATTTTATTATGGACCACCCTCAAGTCCTGTCAAGAAATGGAGTTGAATGATGCTAACTGTGAGAAAATGGGTAGTTGTCTCCTATCAATGTGGATATAACAGTCAGTCATACTCCTCCTGACCTGTTTGTAGGACAAAGGTCTCAGATCCCCTCCTCCCCCTCAGGTTAATAAAATTACATGGTTCAAGGAGCCCTGGTCTCAATAAAGTCCGCTCCAGAGTTGTGTCCATATTAGGAAGTATAAGGTCCACTCCTGAGTTATGCCCATATAAGGAAGAGGGGTGGGAATACTGTGTTCAGATTAGCTAGTTTTTGCATGTAACCCTTGAGTAATCAGACCAGTGATGAAAAAGGGGAGGGTCCATTCACGTTAGGGACTAGGGTATAAAACAGGGCCTGTGAGCCCCATTTTGGGCACCCACTAGCTGCACACTAGGGTGCCTCCTTCTCATGAGAAGAAAATAAAGAGCCTTTGTCTCCTCCCTGCTGAATTCGTGAGAATGATTGAGAAGAGGATGGATTTTTCCCTCAAACTAACCAATTAGCTTTCATCAGTGTGTAACAAAATGCCTCTATCAAAAGATGATAAAAGGAAGGAAGACACTAGGTTCCTGGCCCTTGTCATCTTGGATTATTATCTGCATCTGGACCCACTGTCAATTGGTGAGCACTCCCCTCTGAGGACAGGGTAAGCTATTAGGACATTTGCTCTCTCTCTCAGAAATATAGCGCTGGGGGGAGGGGCCCGTGTTAAATGCCATGCAGCCAATAATCTTCTAATATTTAATATGCTTTACTAATAGCTGATTAGTGCCTAAAGGGGTGCAATAGCCATTAATTTATAAATAGCAATATTTTAGGTAATTCAACCCAGCCCCCCAATAATTTAGGTAGAAATATTTGTTGACCAATTAAAAAACAAAACAAAACAAAACAAAACAACAATATTAGTTCTTTTGATTTTCACAATTTTCTGACCTAGATGCTATTATTTTCCCCATTTTACAGTTGAAGAAACTGAAGCAAATAGAGGTTAAGGAATTTGTCATGGTTCACACAGCTAAGTGCAAGAGGCTTAATTTGACCTCAGGTCTTTCTGACTCCTTGATTGGTGTTCATTCTACTACCAGCTGCAATCAATGTCAGCTATTTCTTTTTTTGCTATTAAAATGATCAAACTCTTTTGCTCGTCTTTTGTCACAGAGTATCAAATTCACAAAGTGGGAAAAGTGTGGGGGGTTATTACAAAGAATGAGAGAAGAACAATCAATGGAGGAATAAAAGAAAGAATGAATAAGTAGGGCAGGCAATATACTCTTGGTATTGTCTTATCCCATAATGATGGAGGTGGAGGTGGGAATGAGCAGGCAGAAAAGGATTCTTCCACTCTAAAGTACTTGGTAAGCCCTTAGAAGGGGGAGAAACATAGAGATAAAGAGACAGAGACAGAAACAGAGACAGAGACAGAGACAGAGACAGAGAATACGGTCATGTGGGGTGCCCGTAAAGTTTGTAAAGTTTGATGAAAACTTAAATCAGCAAATCTATTAGTCTACTTCACCAAAAGGATGAATTTTAAGGTGACTTGAGGTTGCTTTTAAAGTTGCAGTTGGAATTTTAAGAACTGTTTTATTAATCATGAAATCTGTTCAAGAGAGATTTTGTAAAATTCAGAGAAGTGTTAAGATAAAAAAGAATTTAGGAAAATACTACAGGAGAAATTGGAGTACAAATCCTGTGAGTTTAAATAATTCCACAACTAAGAACTTGAAAAAATGTGTTTGCTTTTTAACATTAAAGTAACATGTTGGAGGATAAAAGAGTGTGATCAGATCTTTAAGAGCAAGAGCAGTCACTTCCACTTTTTGATTAGCAGAATCCTTCCAAAGCAGTTTCATTTTGTCAGTGTCCAAGTCTGATGCTTTCTCAGGGACACTCTGTGGAAATTGTTTTAACTTTAATGTAAGTTATTATTTATTTGAAAGGTATATTCAAAAATTGCATTTGAGGGGAATAACACATTTATTGCAGGATAAAAATGTTTGTATTTTTTTTAGAAGTAGAAAAGAAAAGAAAATTGACCTTCTCCAATTTTCTTTCCAAAAGAATAAAAGCATTGCAGCAAGGTGGTATAGAGGATAGAGCTCCGGATAGAGGGAGAAAAAACATATCTTCCTGAGTTCAAATCTGGGCCCAGATACTTTCTAGCTGTGTGACCATGAACAAGTCATTTAACCCTGTTTGTTTCAGTTTCCTTATCTATGTAAAAGGAGCTAGAGAAGGAAATGAGAAGCCACTGCCCAATGTTTATCAAGAAAACCCCAAGTGGAGTCAGAAAGAGGTAGACGCAACTGAAAAATAACTAAATACACACACACACACACACACACACACACACACACACACACACACATACTGGACTTTATTTACCCTTCTGTTGTTCAGTGCTTTTAAACAGCCAACGTGAAGATACTAAGCAAGCCCTGTTATTGGTTCCCTACATTGTGACTTTCAGAATGAAGGTGAATCCTGAAGTATTACTACAGAGAGAAAAGTTCATTTTAATATCAAGAAGCAACTGAAAAATAAATAAAATATAATGTTTGTTTCTTTGTTTCCCTGTGCAGGCTATGAGCAGTTATGGTAAGATTTACTAAAGAGAAAATTTAAGAAGTACGTAGATGATAGGTTAGGTTAAGAAAGCAGATGAAATGTATTTAACCATTAAATAATTTAAAAGGAAATAAAGAAAAAAGTCAAATCCTCGGCTCTTCATAAAGTTACAGTCTCCATTAGACTGTTTTAGTAGTATAATTCCTATTTACTCTAATAATATATGAAAAATTTAATAAAAAGCAGATGCTTTAAATCAAGAAATTATTACACCACAAATCAAAGAATGTTTCTAATGAAAATCATGGTTGACGATTTTATAATGAAGCAGATCTTATTGTAGATCATGGAGTTCTGTGGTTTGCTTTAATGTGAAGAAATTAGTGGAAGTCATATAATGTCATTAGGAAAGGCTACCTCATTCTCTTTATTTTTATTTATTTTTTTTTTGTGAGGCAATTGGGGTTAAGTGACTTACCCAGGGTCACACAGCTAGTAAGTGTCAAGTGTCTGAGGCTGGATTTGAACTCAGGTCCTCCTGAATCCAGGGCCAGTGCTCTATCCACTGTGCCACCTAGCTGCCCCCACAGTCTCTTTAAATGGCAAAGAGTTGATATTAGAGCACTGTCAAAAGTCACTGTTGTTTAATAGTAATTAATTGGTACTTAATTGGTACCAGCACCAACATGAAAATTGTTTTCACTCAATAAAATTTAAGTTGAGAAAGGAAAAGAGTCAAAATGTGATGAAGAAAACTGTTCAGCATTTGATATATATCACATAATAAAATAAATAGTAATAAAGTTTGCTATTATAAGGGGAGTAGCAGAGCTCCTTTAAGTTTTCAATATCTATGACATTTCTGTGCCATAATTGGGCTCTGGCCAATCCTCCTGATCATTGCCAAATAAACTCCTTTGTGAAGCAGGTAGATGTTTCCCTAACATAAAAGAAGTGAACTTTGAAAAGGGGATAGAGAGTTTCTCCTCTAAAGTCATGCTGCTTAATGAAATCTATGCCATTCCATAATGAGGAACTAGGAGGGACCTTAAAATGTGCAGTTGTGTTGAGTGAGTTGTATTTGGGTTAATTTGACTGTCACTTATTTAAAACAAACAAAACAAAAACCCCACAAAACTATGAAACTGTAACCAATTCTAATTGTCCAAAATGACTCAACAAATAGACTATGCTATGCATTTGTAAGCGTTTAAGACTCCCTCCCCCCTCAAAAAAATGACAGCATTGCAATTAATTGGTTTGGTTTAATAAAAGCTTGGCCTAAATGTATAAAGAAAAATTGACTAGAATGAAGATTATTTATAGAAAGTCTTGGATATGATTGGGATATATAAACTAGAGGAATTAAGCAATTTGAGGAAAGTAAGAGGGTTTTGATCCCACTGAAATAATGTTTTGAGAATTTTTTTAGAGAAATGCCCCTTTGACATATACTGCTTGTCTCCTTTCCCCATTCAATATAAAGTTATGGAACAATTTTCTTGAGACTTTGAAAGTTAAGTAGAAGTTTAGCAAATATGTATTAACTAAATGATTGATAGAGAAAATATTATTTCTTTGGTCTGGTTTAAATCATTATGAACTATTTGCACCTACCTTCTAAGGTTGTTGGGAGAAGCATATAATTATAAGGTGCTTAATACAGCACCTTCTACACAGTGAGTTGTGCAAAGAATGAGCACTGTAATATTCAGACCTTATAAGACAAAATTCAGATGGACAAAAGACTCTGAGCCTGGTGGAAAAAAAGTGTTTTTTTTAAATAGGCACTGAAAGATAAATAAATTTACTGAAATTTTCATAAATTCAACTTACAACTAGAAAAAAAAACAACTCTAATCATTTTAAAGTACCACAGAAGACATAGGTCTGAAATTCTTTCAATTAAACTTTACAAACCTAGAAGAAGCCTGGTACATGGTAAGCCCTATACAAACTACTGTTGAGTGTGATTACTCCATATTGAATTAAGATGTGACTAATATAAAAATGTCATTTATTTAAAACTTGATGTTTTAAAAAAATCAGGTTCCTGTTAATACTTGAACTCTTGAAAAATGTGACACAATCATTTAAAAAAAAACTTTTAAATATTTAATTGCTTGTAATTGTCTTTAAATTAGTAAATAATGATATTGATTCACAATTGGGGGAAAGAAAGAGTAGCAAAATCCTCTTAGGAGATCCTTGTCTACTGGGTTCCTTGGGGCTTCAGGAAGGTTCATAAGATAGTATGAACCCTTCTGGCAGTATCTTGTAAATCTCTTCAGTTATGTAGCTTGAGGAACTGGAACCTCTCCCTATCAAAGTAGAAACATTTACAAATGAACTTTAAATAAAAAGTGATTTAGGATCATTTGGAAAAATCATAAAATTGTATTTTTTATTAATTAGTAAGTACTGAAATTACATTTTTGAACCTAGTATTAATGCTTTTTGATTTTTTTTTTCCCTTGGGATTCTAAGCTCCTTCTATTCTAAGTATTGACTGAGATAACATCATTTTTATTTCATAGTGGTGACATTTTGGTCCTTGTTGAGCATGAATGACAACAATTAACCAGTTTTGATTTCAGGAATGAGTGACTGCCCTCTCATAAGGGCACTAGTCCAGCACTCAAGGGAGATAGCATATTTTCCTGCATTCTGAAGACCACTACAGTTGAATGTGTGTCTGTGGGCAGATGCGGGGATGACCTTGAAAAGGTGAAGGTAGGATTCTCTTAACTTAGTTTCCCATACTTTTTTTCCACCTAGGTATATTTGGGCTTGGCTGCAGTACACTGTGGCTCCTGACACATCTTTCTGTTTGATTGGCTATTGACTGTGTTTAATAACTGAAATCAAACAGGACTAAGGAAGAGTATTGATACTGTAATGTGTCTCCCTTCTTCTTTACACAGCAAACTCCAATGAGCAAGTATATAGCTATAGCTGTATCTCTTTTTTTTTTTTCCCATTGGAATAAACAGAAGAGATAAATACTATTGGTGACTTTTGACTAAAAAACAAGTGCTAGTGTAGGAATACTGTATTGAAGAATCATTTCAAGTTGCCATTTCAATTGCAAATAATAGAGACCATGAGATTTTAAAATTAGTATGACATTTAGTTTATAGGATATAGATTCTACAACATCCTCTCCTTGTGGTAATATGACAACAATATTCTCATGAATTTGGAAAAAAAAATTGGAATAAGATTTAGATAAAGATAAACTGAGGTAAATGTCATTTAAAAAAAAAATAACTGAGCATGCAATATAGAGGAACAATGAGAGATAGTGTGTGTACACCATCGGCTCTCAAATACAAATGGCTTTCATGGAATATACATTGTTCTACTGACCACTATTATTGGAAGCAGCTAGCCTCACTAACACATGGATTATGCCTAAAACTTTATGTCTCAGATTCTCTTCTAAGATTTTTATCAAGACATCCCATAGGAGGTATACCCTAGGAGATGAGCAGGACCATTGTGGTATACTAGGTAATAGAACAAGCCTTGGAAAGGGTGCACATAAGCCTGTCTGAAGACTAGGAGGCAGTACAGGTGAAAAAGCAGAGGCTGAGGGGCTCGGCACTGGGACTTTTGTCCTAGGCAGCCCTTTGGAGATGAAAAAGGTAGGGAGAAGAGGGTCAGAGAGGTGCCCATGTTGATCTCTCAATGTTACCATCAATGTACCCTTTTACCATCAGCCAGCAACTGGTGGAGAAAAAAGGGATTGAGTCCTGTTTTGAACTCCTAAGGTGACGGCAGCAGGCAGTCTGTGGACTCATAGTTGGGGAAGGGACATAGACTTCTGACTAGAAAATAGGTGTGAAAGGCTCAGTTGCAATTGCAAAGGACAGTTTTTAGAAGACAACAAAGGTTGAGTTGAGACTAACATTTTAGAGTGCAGGAACAATCAGTCAAAGGATCAAATGTTCTTGACCCTAGTGATAGAAATCTGGTTCTAGGAGATCAGTGAGATGTTCTTTGTACCTCTTTAGGCAGGCTTAACATGGGGTTAATTAAAGTCACCCAGAATTATTAGCTTGTCCTCTATTGGCATATTGATGATGAGTGTCCCCAGGTCTTCATCAAGTTTTGCTTTGACCACATGAGGGTTCATTATAGTAGGAGCATTCAGCCTGTTAAGGAGAGAGCCTATGCAGCTTCAGAAAGAAGTGAGGAATGGTTACATTACCTTTCATATTTCAGTTCACAAAAGGTTTAATAAATTCATAACACATTGAGAGCACTGCAGTAGTCACTGAGGGTAGAAATACCAAAATAAACCCATATTTGAAATAAAGTCATATTCTGTTTTTTTTAATTGCTAGACATAAGACTAGTTAAGAACATCTGAGTATTTCATTGATTAAAGTGACTTTGCAATATCTTTAAAAAATTCTTTGACATCCTTACTAGCAAGCAATGTCATGCATCATTGGATTTAAATGTTAAATATTTAATTATAATTTATAATATATAAATTATATTTCTACGGTGTCATTATTTTTCCAGTTCTTTTAACTTCATTCAAAGATTAATTGCCTTTTTGCTATTCACACAATGGTGACCTGTAATAAATGGTGAATGATATTCATATTTATTGAGAGAAATGATTGCGTTCATCATTGCCCCTACAGCAATAATTCTCATTTTTCTCTATGGATTCACCAAGATAGTTCACAGTAAATCCTGGGAGATCCTGTCAGGTAACATTTATTGTGTGTCACTTCAGTACTGTAAATAAGAGTAATATCCTGAACTACCTTAAAATACGCTTCCATTTGAGGGAGATGGGAGGGGAATAGTTATCTATTTGGGTATAGCTAGGCTAATTCAAAATTATGGAATTTCAAAATCATGTTATACCCTTAAACACAGAACTCTTATTATCTCATAGCTAAGAATATTCTAGCATAGGTAATGAAAAACCTCTGAATATTATCCCCACAAGAAGAATTGCAGATTGAGTCAGATGGGATTTTAGAAAACCTTCACAATTCAGATGATGAAAATGAGGCCCAGAGAAGTGACAGAATCGAAATTCAAATGCAAGACATTGCTTTTCATATCTTCTGTTCTTTCCACTGCATACATTGGTACGCTAAAATTTTGTCCAATTGGAATATCAAAATGTGCAAATCAGTTGAAAGTAGATGCTTTGGTATTGTGAACCCTTTCAAAGGCTTGGCTAGCTCAGGGTGTGTGATTCAACTTGTGTTACAGAAATAGCAGCTTGTGTGCTTGTCTTGAACGTTATGTATAGATAGAACTCTTTCCAGGGGGTGTGACAACCCACCCCCTATGGTTCGCAAGAGCCAGAACTTGCTGCCACTTCTGCACCCATGAGAGAAAATACAGAAATATTTTCCATATTGATTCAATTGTCATAGAATCATAGCCAACAAACTCCTCTTCATCTTAAATATTTTCCTCTTTCACTCTTTCTATTTACTGTGCCCTACGGAAGTTTAGCTCCCCCGATAAAACAGCCTCCTTTGCCACTCTTTTGAAGACTAGCCGTGCCTTCACTCTTTCTCCTTTTTCCAATGGTCAAGGCAAGAGAGTTGGAATATTCCTTTTTCACTATTGCTAATTCCATGTTCTCTCCCTTCCTCAATCACTCAGTTGCCTCTTTTCCTGGTTAATTTTAATTATATCAACCATCCATTAAAAATCTCGGTAGCTGGGGGCAGCTAGGTAGCATTGTGAATAGAGCACCAGCCCTGGATTCAGGAGGACCTGAGTTCAAATCCAGCCTCAGACACTTAACACTAGCTGTGTGACCCTGGGCAAGTCACTTAACCCCAATTACCTCATACACACACACACACAAAAAAAAAAAAAAAAAAAAAAAAAAAAACCAAAGGAAAAAATCCTGGTACCTCAATGAGTTTTATACCTAGCTTACAATTATTCTGATCCTCCCCAACTCCTGCCTTCATATTAGAGAAAATCAACATACTTACTGATTCTTCTTCAAACATCCTAGGTACTCAGTTGCTCAACTTACACCTATGTTACTCCTCCATTCAACTTCAGTAACACACAAAGATGGTAATGTCTCTGATCTTGCCATGAAATAGAAATGTACCATTTCTATGTTTAAAAATTCTGAAAAACCTTTATCCAAATAAAATTACTAAAATAAAATCCTTCTGTTTTCCCTTACAAAATCCTACTTTTCATCCACAAAAGGATGTTCAAACTCTTGACCCTTCAATTCTCTTTTAGAATATTTTCCCAGCACTATCAAATTTCTCTTTTCCCCATCTTGATGCCTTGAGAAATCAATTGAACTCTACACTGTCCTCCTCTTCTGAATGCCTAATCTCTTTATCATATCACTGATTATGCCCAGATGAGCCTTAGCCTTATATCACTCCAACAACTCATCACCTCCATTCCTGGATATGAGCTCCTGAATGAAGGTGAAGAAAATCCCCCAAATGTGCAAACCAGTTGAACATGTCTAAATGTAAAAATCATTGTAGATTTGTACAGTGTACATTGGTATTAATCAATATAACTATTCTGAGTGGTTTCCCTATAAATTTATAACCTCAACTTATTGCTACTAGGCAGCCCTATGCTAACTTCCATTGTGACCTCCAAATGTTTTCATCTCTCCTCTAACCTTCTGTGGATTCCCTTCCTTCCACTCTCTCAATTGAAAACCTTGATTCATATTTCACAGAAAAACTTAAGGCCATTCCTGTGAATTCCCTCTCCTCCCCACTTCTTTGTCTCCTATCACTCAATAGCTTTCTGCCACTTTCTTCTTCCTCAAAAAAGGTCATCTAAGATAGGCTCCTTCACTTTTTTCTAGTTATACTGCCTTTCTCCCAGATCATGTCCTCTAACCATGGTTGCCCCTCAAGGTGATGTCCTATTTTTTCTCATCTCGCTATACTATTTCACTTTCTGATCTCATTAGCTAAAATGGATTTAATTACCATTTCTATGCTGATGATTCTCAAATCTACCATTCCTGTCCCATTTTCTCTTCTGACTTCCAATCTCACTTCTCCAAATGGCTTTCTGACATCTTGAAATGGATATCTAATAGACATCATAAGCTTAATATTTCAAAAGGAGAACTTATCATACTTCCTCCTAAACCTTCAGCTATTCTAACTTTAGTATTTTTTTTAAGTGAGGCAATTGGGGTTAAGTGACTTGCCCAAGGTCAAACAGCTAGTAAGTGTTAAGTGTCTGAGGCCAGATTTAAACTCAGTTACTCCTGACTCCAGGGCCAATGCTCTATCCACTGCGCCATCTAGCTGCCCTCTAACTTTAGTATTATTATTAAGAATTAAAAAAAAAATCATCTTCCTAGTCCCTCAGGCTTACAACTTACGAATCATCCTGGAATTCTCAAACTCTCTCATTCCCCTTATTCAATATTTTGCTAAAGCCTACTGATTTTTCCTTTGCAAATATCTCTTGAATACACCTCTTTTTTTCCTCTGACACTGCCACCACTCTAATACAGGCCCTCATCATCTCACACCTGGTTTATAGCAATAGCCTGCTGATGGGTCTGCCTGTCTCAAGTCTTTCCCCACTCCAATCCACCCTCTTTTCAGTCACTAAAATGATTTTCCTAGAGTACAGGTCAAATCATATCACATACTCCTGCAATCAGTAAATTTAAAGGATATCAGATTACCTTCAGGATCAAATGCAAAATGCTCTTTTTGTCACACAAAGCCCTTCACAATCTATCCAACTCCTGCCTTTCCAGTCATTTTACACTCTCTGAAAGATACACTGCAGTCTAGTGACACTAGCCTGCTAACTGATACATACAAATGATACCCTATTTATTGGTTCTGGTATATTATCTGGCCATTCCCCATGTCTGGAATATTCTTCCTCCTGTGCTCTGACTACTGACTTCTTGGCTTCCTTTAAGTCTCTCTGTGATTTTTTATTTTACTTTTTTATCTAATTTTATTTATTTATTTAATTTTACTTTACTTTATTTTTTTTTTGATGGGGAAATGAGGGTTAAGTGACTTGCCCAGGTTCACACAGCTATTAAGTGTCAATTGTCTGACACTGGATTTGAACTTAGGTCCTTCTGACTCAAGGGCTGGTATTATATCCACTATGCCACCTATGTACCCCAAACATTAATTTTTAATCCTTCTGCAGTGCAATTCATCAAATACTTGAAGAAAATATTCTGTACTCCTTTCCACTTTGTCCTACCAAGTGTTTTCTTTTCTAGGTTGAGCAGTTCCCTTTCCCTCAACTAATCCTTAACTGACATGGTCCTAAAGCCCATTATGATCCTGGTTTCCTCTTTCTCTACACCCTCAAGATCATAAATGTTTTTTTAAAGTTATTGTCCCCAGAACTGAACATATCACTCTAGGTGAAGTCTTAGAGGGGTAGAGTATCATGGGACCACAACTTTCCTATTACTAGAAGCTATATTCTCTTTCAATGTTGCTACCATAAAATATCACTGAATAGTATTATTCTTATTATACATTAAAAGCTTCCAATATATATTTTATATGTTTTTATAATAGTTACTCTTTAGCTATTCCTCCTTCAACTGAAACTTCTGAAGTTGATTTTTTAGCCAGCTACAAAATTTGACATTTATCTCTAATGACATTTTGAAAGGTTCGAACCAGAGCTTTAGGTAGTAAGATACTTTTGGATTCTAACTCTTTCATTCAGTGTCTTAAGTTCTCCCTCATGACTTTGTATATTTGGATAATTTGCTGGAAAAAATATGTATATGTGTGTACACACATGCACACAAACACATATATATGTATAAAATCCATTTACATAAATTTAAATAGCAAAGGATCAAGCAAAACTCCCTGGGGTACTACATTTTGCTTCCAACCACGTGAATCTTGGACCACTAACAGATATACTCTGAGTCAAGTCTTCGAATTAACATTGAATCCATATGATTATATTATTATCTACTTGAAAAATATTACCCTGTTCACCAAAATATTGTGAATTTATCAAAAATTTATTAAAATGGAGGTAAACTATAATCATATCATTCCTTTTCTCGAATCCATTAATGTGGTGGAAGGAAGAAATCAAACCAAATTGAATGAAAGGAAACTGCTTCTGAAGCAGCTAGCTGGCACAGTAGATAGAGTACTGAGCCAAGTGACAGGAATACCTGGGTTCATGTCTGGCTTCAGACATTTACTAGTTGTGTGACCCTGAGCAAGTTACTTAATCCTGTTTGCCTCAGTTTCCTTGTCTGTAAAATAAGCTGGAGAAGTAAATGGTAAAACACAATATCTTTGCCAAGAAAACCCCAAATGGGGTCACAAAGAATCAGATGTGACTGAACAAGCAACAGCAAATCACTTCCTAAAAATGAAACCTACTAATAAGGGGGATGAACTGCCACAGAACGTTTGGTACTCCTATTTGAGGTCTTCAGGCTGTAAAAATTATTTTAACTTAACTAACTGGTGGACCTAATGTGTGAACTTCTGCCTGGCTATCTGACTGCTTTTAGCTGGTAAGGCTATAGCTTGCTATTAGCTGCTTAAGCCAGTCTGCAATGGCCATTTGAAAATTCCTCCACTGCTCCTCCATTAGACCGCAAGAAACAGCCTCTTTCAATTAAAGTCAAAAGGATTTATTTATGAGAATAAATGTAAGAGATAATGGTAAAGAAATGCAAAGTATACAATCTGAAACCTTTTAAAACTTTCTCTCCTGCAGCCTCAAATCGTTCGCCTGAGGGTATGCTGGCTGCTGCTGCAGCTGCCTGTGCTCCCCTTTCTCAGACTCTTTTGTCTCAGTCAGTCCCCCTTCACTTTCACTGCTCTCCTCCTCTCTCTGTCTGGAGCTTGTAGTTTCCTCTAACTGCAAGCCCCTCTTGTGTCTCTGTGCATTTCTTTTCATTAACCTCCTCTCAGGTCAAACTCAGGCTGGCTGCCCCAGGGCTGTGACAGAGCTCCGTGCTGGGCTGTATAATGGTAGTCATAAGAGCATCTACTAGACAAAGTTATTGTGAAGATCAAATTTGAGATCAAGTGATGGATATCAAATGTATTGATATATAAATTCTAGTTTCCCTTATCATCACCATCTTCTTTATTGTTATTCACTCATTTAAGTCATGTCCAACTCCCTGTGACTCCATTTGGTATTTTCTGGGCAAAGATGCTGGAATTGTTCGTCATTTTCTTTTCTAACTTATTTTACATATAGGGAAACTGAGACAAACAGGATTAAGTTACTTGTTGAGAATCACAGAACTAATAAGTATCATAGGCTAGATTTGAACTCAGGTCTTCCTGATTTCAATCCTAGTATGCTATCCACTGTGCCACATAGTTGCCCCATCATCTTAAATATTATTATGATTATCCAATCCAATTCAGACTTTCACCTTTCCACATTTGCCTAATCAAGATAGAGTTGGATGGAACAAAACTCATTATGTGACAAAAACTATTGGGAAAACTGGAAAAAAGTATGGCTGAAACTATGTATAGGTCAACCTTTCACACTGTATACCAAAATAAGGTCAAAATAGGCATATGATTTACACATAAAGGATGTTACCATAAGCAAATTAAAAGAGTATGGAGTCATGTATCTGTCATATTTACCAAAGAAGAAATAGAATGGAATAAAATGTAAAACACGTTATTTTAATTATATAAAATTATACAATGTTTTTTTTTTTTTTTTTGCTTTTCTGTTTTTTGCACAAAACTAATATAACCAAGATTACAAGGGAAGCCGAAAACTGGGAAAGATTTTTTTAAACAAATATCTCTGATAAAGGCTTCATCTCTCTATTATATAGTGAGTCAAATTTATAAAAATTGTGTT
This sequence comes from Dromiciops gliroides, assembly GCF_019393635.1. Classification (NCBI taxonomy): domain Eukaryota; kingdom Metazoa; phylum Chordata; class Mammalia; order Microbiotheria; family Microbiotheriidae; genus Dromiciops; species Dromiciops gliroides. Next base: position 684,880,513 of record NC_057862.1, read on the forward strand.
TTGATTGATAAATGGTCAAAAATATGAACAGCTATCTATACTCATATGAAAAACTGCTTTAGATCACTATTGATCAGAGAAATGCAAGTTAAAACAACCTCACACCTAGCAGACTGGCAAATATACTAAAAGGAAAAAATATTGGATGTTAGAGGAGATGTGGGAAAACTGGGATGCTAATCCACTGTTGATAGAATTGCAAAAAGATCCAACCCTTCTGGAGAGCAATTTGGTACTATGCCCAAAGGCTATAGAACTGTGCATACCATTTGATCCAGCAATATCACTGCTGGGTTTATATCCAAAAGACATACCCAAAAAGATAAAAATGCCTATTTGTACAAAAATATTTATAACAGCTCTTTTTATACTGGCTAAGAATTGGAAGTCAATGGAACGCCCATCAATTGGGGAATGGCTAAAGAAGCTGTGGCTTATGATGGTGATGGAATATTATTGTGCTATAAGAAATGCCAAGCAGGATCATTTCAGAAAGACCTAGAAAGACATCTATGAACTTATGTATAGAGAAGTGAGCAGAACCAATAAAACATTTTGTAGAGAGACAGCGATATTGTTTGTTGAATAACTGTGAATGACTTAACTTTTTTCAACAATACAATGTTCCAAGACAATCCCAAAGGACTATTGATGAATCATACTATCCCTCTCCAAAGAAAGAACTGATATCAATGGAACACAGACTGAAACATGCTATTTTTCACTTTTTTTCATTTTTCTTTTATTCAAGTTTTCTTGTACAAAATGACTAATATGATAATGTTTTATGTAATCATACTTGTATAATGCATATCTATTTGCTTGCCACTTCAGGGGGGTGGGGAGGGAGGGAAAGAGTGACAAAATTTTGAAACCCAGGGGCAGTAGGTGGTTGCAGTGGATAGAGCACCAGCCCTGGATTCAGAAGGAACTGAGTTCAAATCTGGACTCAGACATTTGACACTTAACTAGCTGTGTGACCCTGGGCAAGTCATTTAAACCCAATTGCCTCACCAAAAAAAAAAAAGAAAAAGAAAGAAAGAAAATTATTTCTACATGCAACTGGAAAATAATAAAATAATTTAAAAAAATTTGAAACCCAAACTATAAATAAAGTATAAATGAAAACCTAGAAATAAGAATGTTTATAACTTTGAAAAAGATGGAGTTGGAAAGAACCTCAGAGGCAGCCTAGTCAACTGGATCCATATCAAAATAATAATGTCACACAACACACCTGACAAATGGCCTTGTGAGCTAAGTATTCCAGTGAGCAAGCACTTTCTCCTTCCATGGTCCTCAACAGTAAAATGGAAACAATATCATCAATGTTACAAGGTTGTCATATTTCATAATCTATGGAGCATGGAATAAACATTATTATCAATGTTGACATTATTATTAATATGTATTTCTGGGGAAAATATTCAAAAACAATGAATGAATAAGGGATAATGTTAGGACCTAGGCACTAATAAGTCAACACTGAAAATGTTCCTGGATCAGAAATTATCCACAAATAAACAAGAACTGAAAAAGGAAAATGTCAGCACTTATGCTACCTATGAATAACACATAAACTAGAACTTGAAAAATGATTAACATGAGACAATTACTACTGCTGCCACTGCTACTACTACTACTACCACTCCCACCACCACTACTATGACTACTAGCTTATATTTCTTTAGCATTTGGTATTCTCCAGGCACTATGCTAAGCACTTTAAATTATCTCATTTGAACCTCACAACAATTTGGAGAGGTGGGTGTGATGTTTAAAATCTTAATTGTGGTCACCAAAATTAAAAGGCTTCAGTACCAGTCTTTGGGCATTAAACATTTATTAGAATGTACAGATATTAAAGCATAGAGATATTTACAAAGAGTTCAGAAGGTTATGAAAAAGAAGTCCTACATAGCCTAGAGTTCCAGCTTGGTTGGGTTCTTCCTGAAGTCCTCCTCCTCAAGCCTGCTTTAATCAGGAACTCCTCAATAAGCCTGTCTTAATCAGGAACTCCTTCACAAGCTGTTTGTGGAAGCTTATTTATAGATCTGGAACAGAGGCGGTCCTTACACTCTGCTTCAAGGTGATTGGTTGGAGTCATCCAAATCCACTGTCTTTGAAGGTGGTCTCAAGTTGAGTTCACAGTCTAGTTTCTGAGAGCAATACCTTCTTAAGGGATAGCCAGGTGTGATTACAATCCAATTAACTTGAAATAGGCTTAATCAGCAGTCAATTACTCTCACTTGATTCAATCAGTCTTGATTAATCTCCAGGTGGGTCTTTGAGTATCTGCTAAATCCCATTATTTCATCACATTCCCCCCTTTGTTTCTTCTAGGAACAGGTGTTCCTTGATGAAACAGTAAAAAAATAATTAAGTCTTTGTAAGTCTTTTCTCAGTTCTCTTGTCTTCTTGGAGTGGTAAGATGTCATCAGGAGGAAGCTGGATTCTGGTCTGGAAAGCTGGATTCTTCTTCTTTAACTGTTTGAATTGCTCAATTTTTTACTAAACCTTAGCATAGCATTGTCACTGATCAAATTTAATACATTCCATTACATTCCCTCCTTTATATAATAGAGGGTTGAGGTAGTTATGCAATCTATAACACTTCTTACCACCATGTGTCTGGATCAAAGCCAAATTTAGTAATGTATTCATGACACCTGAAAATGTTATGGAAATGTTACCATACCACATCTCATGGTTTCAAGACATCCAGTAATTGTGCAAGGCCACAGGTGGATGGATTCTGACCATGCCATCAGACTTAGTGAAAGAAAAAAGAAAACTTTTAGAAGGGAGAGAGGAAGAAATTGGACTGTGTCCAGCAATTGTGGTCTATATAGTTGCCATCATAAGCAAACCATAGACTTACATGTACCTGTCTCTCCTCCTGTTGTACATATATTCTCTATAGGGCCTATATCAAACTCACTGTAAGAGTAGTTAGTCTCTGAGATGATAAGTTTCCATAATTCATAAATCTCATATTAATTTCACCAAAGACAGTATGATGGTAAAAATGCATGTTATGCTGCATAACTGATGATGTAATATATATAATAATTCCAAACCGCTGTATACATAGTCACAATGACATGTATTAAGGGATAGCCAGGTGTGATTTCAATCCAATTAACTTGAAGTAGGCTTAATCAGCCGTCAATTACTCTCACTTGATTCAATCAGTCTTGATTAATCTCCAGGTGGGTCTTTGAGTATCTGCTAAATCCCATTATTTCATCACATGGGTTTATTATTATCCCCATTTTGCAGATGAGATAGCTGAGGCAGACAGGATTTGAATGGCATGTCCAGCATCACACAACTAGTCAGTGTCTTTGGCCAGATTTTGACTCAGGTGTTCTTTATTCCTTTCCCCAAACTCTGTCCATGGTAGCCCTACCAGACCAGTCTTAATACCAAAGAAAAGAGTATGGATAATGAAGTACATTCCTCTATTATACATAGAATGCTAGCTGTGGTGTGTGTTTTTGTGTGCACACACACATTTGCACATGTCTGTATGTGTTTGCAGTGGGGTGTAGAGGTATGAAATATTTTTTGGATAGAATTTTGGATAGAATTATCTTATTTTATTAAAAAGGAAGGAGGAAGTACTGAGAAATCATATGAAATAGAAAAACAAAAGCAAAAGAAAGCAATGAAATGTTAAAATGTAATCCCAGAACACCCGAGTTAAATTTCTGAGTGTAAATTACTCAAGTCTGCTCCCTTTTGAAACTACAAGCAATTTCCCTTGCTTCAATGCTGGGTCATTTGAAAGTCTAGTATAGATAAGACTTATACCTCCTTGGGTAATAAATGTCCTCTGGATTTATCTTCCTCAAATATGTATATCTGAAATATTGCCATGTCTTGTAGAGTTCATCCTTGGAGTATTATGAAGCTGAAAAAAGTCTATATCAAAACTTATCTTTTTTTTTTCTTTTTAACAGTGAAGCTGCCATTTAGACTGGTTAAAATTCAATTGCATTAAGTATTAAGCCCAAACTATTTCAGACCACTATTTTAAAAACTGGGGGATACACTGTTTAAGTAAATCAGTCTCCTAATGGTCACGGAGCTAACAGTATAGAAGAATGATATCAAATGTTGAGAGATAATTATGATGCAAGATATTATGAGGGTAAGGTTTAAATTACTTGGAATAAGCAATGATATTTATATGCTTTCATGTTTTGCTATGCATGGTCTTGTATGTTTGCTTCAATTGACTCTAGGCTTATTTAGAATAACTTTACCATCTTGACTTGACTCCTGACACTGTCTCTCTCAGCTCATGTTTATGCGGATTAATCCCAAATCTATTTCTCCAGGCCTGTCCTGTCCTTTGAGGTGTAGCACCTCATAAGATACATACATTAAGTTGTCTTTTTAGTACTTCAAAATCAACTTGTCACAAAATATAGTAATTCTAAACCTCATGTAGACAGCTAATTGGCATAGACAGATACAACTCAGAACTCCCTCACTTGAGAGTTCTGCCAGCTCTATCCTCCTTGGCAATAAGGATTACAAGTGTGTATCACTATATTTCTGTGTGTGTGTGTGTGTGTGATTTTTAAATTTTTCAACCACATTTTTATCTACACTTCTATGTGCCTTAATGCTTCATTATGGGCTTGAACAATTTCCCCATAACAACACTCCAATATCTCAAACAGTCTTTGAGTTATGCTCTTTAAAATCTAGAATTTTAACTTTTCTTGGATCATAACTATTCATAGAAACAGAATTAAAACACAACAACATAAATCAATGAAACACATGTATGGTAAAAAAAATTGAACACTTAATAGAAACATAATCAAAGTAGGAAAACCATCTCAATGCAATTTCATCTAGTTATAATCACTAAAGTTGTGTTTGAAGTACTGCTGAGATAACCAAACCTTAATGCCCTGTTTTGTACTGTAGCTCAGAAGAGAAATAAGACATATAGAAATTGACTTCAGATGTATCCACATAAAGATAAGCTATGGGAAACAATGCAGACTGAAAGGAAAAGAGAACAAAGATAGAATCTTGTGAAGCCCAGATCATAAGGGAGAAGAAATTGAATCTAAAATCACTACATATGGTAGAAAAGGAGTCAGTTTAAGTTGGAAGAAAATTGGGATGTGTGTATGAGGTGCATGCATCTGAATTTAAGAAGAGATTGCACATAGATAATAAATAGGTAGTATGAGAAAGTCAAGTACTGGGCTTAGAGGCCCTGGGTTAAAACATGAAAACAGACACTAACTAGTTTTGTGTCACTTGTGCATGCTGCTGAACCTTTTCAAGTCTACCTTTTTTTTTTCATATCAATGATAAACCCCTGAGGGCAAAACCTTCTATATTTCTTTCCTTGTTACCTTAGTATCTAGAGTAAAACCTTGTGTATATTAGCCTGAATAAATATGTGTTTTTTTTTTATTTTAATTGACTTTGTTTATACAGTGTATGGAGAAGGAAAAAAAAACATTTCTGACTGGATTTGTTGCTCAACGTTTCATGGGAATAACAAAACTAAAGAAAACAGTTGATTTGAGTCCTTAATGAAGCTAAGGCTAGATAACTGAAAAAAAAAAAAAAAAACAACACAATGATTTGCCAAAACCTTTTGAAAAGTGGAATATCAATTACTTATAATAACAATATAACATTTCAATAAATCTTTAAAGTTTATAAAGCACTTTTCTTATAATACTCATTTATGTATGAATTTGCTTATTGAAAATGAGGAAAAGAAGGCCCAGAGAAATGAAATTATATCGCCAATATGGAAAAAAAAAAACCTCATAATGATTTTGCACTTTATTAACAACCCCACATCTTTTTAGGCAAACTATAAAAGTCAAGAGCACTATAAAGATTACTATATTCTAGGATTGGCGGTAAGCCCTAGAAAGGGAGTGTGAGAAAATAATTGTTAATAATGGGTTTTGGGGGAGACCTAATGACCCTACCCCAACTCAGGAACTTTGGCTGGTTCTCAGAGCCAGTCCGAAAGGTACATTAGAGATCAGATTAACTCAGTAAACAATAGAAACCACATCTACCTGAAAGTCTTTGTCCTCAAAGGGTTTGTCTTTCATTAGACCTTGAGCTCAACACAGTACAACTCATTTTGATATGGACCACCCTCAGATCTCATCAACCAATAGAATTGAATGATACTAGCCAATTAGCTTTGAGTATTGTGTAAGAGCCACCTCTATTGGCAGAGGAAAAGAGACAGGTGTCACAAGTTGAACACTATGCTGGGGTAGACCAGACCACAGGAAACTTTCTCCCTCTGTCTCTCTCTATCTCTCTCTCCATCTCCATCTCTGTCTCTGTCTCTGTCTCTGTCTCTGTCTCTCTGTCTCTCTCTTAACCTGGAATGTTGAATGCTGAAAGAGGTAGCCCCACATCCCCCCTCTCTTCTCTCTCTAGCTCTAGAAAATGGAGAGCTTCTGAACTCTACTTTGGAGCCAAATGCTCATGTTCACTCTCTATGGTGCTGGGGGCTTTCAGCTTGCCTTAAATCAGTTAACTTTTTACTAACTTTTAATATGATTTAATAATAAATGCTTGCTGCCAAAATTGGTGCAATAACCTCTAATTTATTAGTAACAATATATTAGAAACCCCAGATAAGTTCCCCAATAACTTAGAACAGAGACAGGCTTCCCCCCAATATTTCAATTGACACAAAAGAAAGATCTCTTCAGTCTATTCACATCCTAATGAGAGAGACAATTTGTAAATACTACATGTATGATGGAAGGAACTCTCAGGGGATAAAGAATTAGCACTAAGATCAAGCATTCAATCTATAAATGTTCATTAAGTATCTACTATGATCCAGGCACCATGCTAAGTGTTGGGGATATAAAACAGGGCAAAAGACAGTTCCTAACAATTGTATGGGAGAAGATAACACACAAATAGAGAGAGAAAGAAAAACAAATAGTTAGATAGATGGATACAGTTATATATAAGAAAAAAATAGGAAATAACAAGTTCCTTAGAGGAACCCCAAAAAAATACCCAGAAAAAATGAGTTAGATTTTTGTCTTGAAGAAAATCAGGGAAATAAAGAAGGTAATTTGAGTAGGCAGAGACTTCCAGTCATGGGATGTTCCCATGGCGAAGAAATGGAGATGAGAGATTAAGAGGAATGGACAGTAGCACAATAGTGTTGGAACATCAAATGCATGAAGGAGAGAAAGGCATAAAATAATGGTAAGGAAGTGAAGAAAAGGGTAAAGTATCACCTGAGTTCAATTCCAGGCTCAGACACTTGACACTTACTAGCTGTGTGACCCTGGGCAAATCACTTAACCCCAATTGCCAAGAAAGAAAGAAAGAAAGAAAGAAAGAAAGAAAGAAAGAAAGAAAGAAAGAAAGAAAGAAAGAAAGAAGGAAGGAAGGAAGGAAGGAAGGAAGGAAGGAAGGAAGGAAGGAAGGAAGGAAGGAAGGAAGGAAGGAAGGAAGGAAGGAAGGAAGGAAGGAAGAAAGAAAGAAAGAAAGAAAGAAAGAAAGAAAGAAAGAAAGAAGGAAGTAAAGTATGAGGAGCTTTAAATGCCAAATAAATTTTATATTTGATACTCTAGGTCAAGGCTTCTTAAACTTTTTCTACTCCTGTCCCCTTTTCACCTGATAAGTTTTGACATGACTCCAGATATATAGATTTATAAAATAGGTTTAGAAATCAAACATTCACTGACAAATCGTTTGTGACCCATCATTTAGTGACATGACCCCATATGGGCTCATGACTCTCAGTTTAAGAAGTTTTCTTCTAGGTGATAGTGCTTTTCTTCTATGACAATCTCCATTTTACCCAGGATATCTTGTTTTTGTGTAGCTCTTTGCATGTTTCTCTTCTATTAGAGTGTGAGCTCCTTGAGGGAAAGAACTGCTTTAAAACACAAACAAACAACAACTTTTTTGGTATCTCCAGAACTTCTCATACTGCCTAGCATATAGTAAGTACTTAATAAAGGCTTATTGACTGAGTGATAGGAAGACACAAGATATTTTTTTTAAGTGTAGGGGGAGGAAGTGGAGAATATGACACACTCAAGTCTCTGCTTAGAAATATCATCCTGACAGCTCAGTGAAAGTTGGATTCCACTGGAGCTAGACTTGAGACAGGGAGACCCATCAGTAGTCTATTGCACTCATCCAGGCAAGAAGTACTAAGGACTCACCTTAGGGCTATGATTATGGGTGTAGAGAGGAGAGACCAAATATAAAAGATATTATGAAACTAGAAGCAATTTGGCAAGCAATTGCATATGACTAGTAGGCTGAGAGCCCAAGATGACCCTGAGGTTTTTATAAAACCAGGGCTCCCAGCAGGATGAAGATGCTCTCAAAGTAACAAGAAAGTTGGGAAGAAGAGAACATTTTGTAGGAGCAAGCAAGATGGAGAGGGAGGAAATAATAAGGTATTTTGTTGTTTTTGTCGTTATATTTCATATGAAGACTAATAAGCATGCCAGTTTGGCTTCAACCCAGAGTTCATTAAAGGGAATAATGTCCAATGAGCCTCAAAAAGGCTGTCCAGAGCCAAATTTCTAAGGGCTTTAAATACTGAACAGCAGAGTTCATATTTTATCACGGAGACTAGAGGGAAACACTGGAGCCATTTAACAAAGGTATCCCCCTCCAACCCCACCTCCTACAATTGATTATGCCATGTTGTTTTAATTGCATTGGGCTGGGGAACATGATGGTCATATTTTAAAATGTGCTATTGCAGTTGACATATTTGCCAACACACAAAGAAAATCAATGGTGCATTAGAACTAGCCAGGGACAAGCATCTATATCCACACATGGGTACATCAACCGTGGGCCCCTAAAGTCTAAGTCATGAAAAATCAATAATGAATTAAAGTAAGCCACTAGGGCAGCTTTGCAAGTGGATCGAGGGTGAACGGAACAACATGACCTACAGTAAGATCAGAAGAAAATGTAAAAATGCTCCTGCTTGCCACATCTCTGTATGCAATGGATATAAGGCACAGCTCAGAATTTTGTAATGTGAGAATGAAACTTCCCTTTCTTCTGTGCTTTGTGTTGCATATTTCATACCCACTTACCCTTACAGATATCATTCCAGAACAATTTTCTCCATGATGCCTTTCCCAACTTAGATGCTGGATTCTACAGTGAATCAAAGACTCAGTCTATAAAAAGTGCTTGGTAATGACTAGGGATACTGAAAATACAAAGATAGGTGAGGGATCATTCCTACTCTCAAGGTGCTTACAATCTAATGGGTTGAATAGCTGTGTACAATGAAGATGGATGGATGGCTAGATAGATAGATAGATAGATAGAAGGGTGGGTGGATGGGTGGATGGAAGAATGGGTAGATGGATATATGGTATGTGTGTGATATCAGAAATGATTCATAGAGAAAAGATATTAGAATTCAGAGGGATTGCAAATTCCTGTAGAACAGGAATTCTTTGTTTTTTCCATTCACAATCCTTTTTTCCCCAAGGAATTTTTATGTGACCCCAGGCATATTGGTATTTAAAATAGGTGTACATAACCTTTTACTGTTGACATTTTTTCTTGACCCCCACATTTAGTTATATAACCCCATATGGGGTGGTGACCCATAGTTTAAAAAGTTTTGCTGTAGAAGATGGAATTTTAGCTGGGATTAACTTGAAGGAAGTCAATGAAGCCAACAGGATGAGATGAAGAGAGAGAACATTCCAGGCATGGAGGATACCCAACAAAAATGACTAAAGTTGGGAGGAGTGTCTACTGAAAGGAGCTGCAATCAGGCCAGTGTCACTGGATCATAGAGTACATGGAGATGAGTAAGGTATAAAACAGAAAAAGGGAGTAATTTATGAAAAGCTTTAAACATCAAATAAGGAGTGTTTATTTTATCCTGGAGGCAAAAGGAAGTACCTAGAATTTTAGAGTAGGGTAGAGGAATAATTTATTAAAAATAGCAATTTAGGAAAATCATTCCAATGGCTTTAACAGTATAGATTTGCTAGTTGATATAGAGGACAGAAAACTGGATCTAGAGTCAGGAAGATCTGAATTAAAATTCTTCATTTTATGCCTAGAACCTTTGTACCCTTGGGCAAGTGAATTCATCTCTGTTTGCCTCAGTTTATTCATCTCTAAAATGGGAATACAAATAGCACCTACTTCCCTAAGCTTTTGTGAGGATCAAATGAGATATTTTGAAAGCACTTTGAAACACTTAGCATAATGTTTGAACCCACATAAATCATTATTCTTAATTTGTGGTTGCAAAGAGCTAAAAGTAAAATGGCCTCCAATCAGTAGTTAAAGATAAAACAAAACAAATCAATAGAATTAAGAATTCAGAAGAAAAATGAGGGGGAGGTTTGTATGAGTGAAAGTATAATAGAAAAAGGAGAACCAGATGGGAAAATTGACAATGATCATAGTCGTCTAAATTAAAAGATCCCTAAAAGGAGGCTGAATTGTGAGTAATGAGGAAATTAATAGAGGTCCTAGAAAAGAAAATAAATGAAGTTTAGTGTATGTGTCATGGAAGACACATAGGGAACTCCTACAAAGGAATATGTCATGCTTTGGCATTCATAGTCTCTGGATCAGTTGTTTTTGCTTAATTAGTCTTTCTTTGTCACAAGATCCAGCCCAGACTGAAAGACTGAAAATTGCTCTTGCAAAGACACAGAGTAACAATAAATCATAGTTTAAAAAGAATTGACATTAAAACTGCAAACGTGTATGACCAGAAATGTCAGTGGACTTGTTCCCTGGTAAGAAG